>NC_061842.1:6740781-6750781 GCF_019202785.1 Penaeus chinensis
ACACACTCACACACACACACACACACACACACACACACACACACACCATACACACACGCATATATATATATATCTATATAATATATAATTATTATATATATTATATTATATATATATCACACTCTCTCTCTCTCGTACTTTATTAATGTAAGTTAAAGATTTCACTAATGTTGATCAATTTTCGGTTTGATTCCCATAATAAAAAAAAAATGTGTAAATATAGTTATTACATTATCATTTTCAATATTAATTCTCCACTTTCGCAGTTAATCAGACATTTTACGAATTTAATCATAGCTTTGTCTTGGCTTGATGTTTACCCAATAATTACATTTTATTTCAACAATCTCAAAACAACGGGCACTCGTATCCCCGAATTCCTTACATACGATAATCTCTTTGGCTTCCCTCGATTCCAGCTCAGGATAATGTCGATTAATCAGCTTAATATCAGGATTGAGTTCACTGAGGAACTTGCCTGTAAGTGACCTCGGCTTCCTGCCTCTAAGCGACTTCAGTTTGGCAAGGAGCCGCGACCGAGATGTCTTGTATTAAGATAAGAGATAGTAAGAGCGAGAGGAAAAAGTGTTGTCCTTCCAGAAAACGTGATTTTATTGTTAGTAACATGTCGTTTTACTTTGCCACCCATCGCGATAAGACGCCACAATAAAATTTAGTGGGTCATGCATATTCAGAGGTCTCGGTATGAAGAGCGTGTGTCTGGCTGTATTATAAATTAGGTCATGATATTAATTCACGGTGTTGAACAGAGAGAGAAGGGGAAGCAAAGAGAAAAAGAAAAAGAAAGGCAGAGAAAAAAAAGAAAGAGAAAATAAGGAAAAACGGAGTAAAAAAAAAAAAAAGGAAAGGCAAAGAGAGAAAAAAAAAGCAGATTAAAAATGACAGGAAACAAAGTGGAGAAAAAAACAAAAGACAGGGAGAGTAAAAAACGAAAGACAGGGGCAAGAAAGAGAGACAGAGAAAGGAAAAGGGAAATCCACAGAGAGGAGAACTACGTGCTTACGGAGTAGCAACAGGAACCCAGCCAGGCCAAGGTGGAAACCCCAGGCGACCAGATTCAACAGGGCTTCGTGAAAAGCCTTTTGAAAGTTCTTCTTCGCCGGCGACCCAGATCCTCCCCTCAACCGCTCCCGACGAAGGAGGAGGGAAATGTAATATACTTTATACCCAGTTCACATCCTCATCCTCATCCTGCCATCACCCGGAAGATACTACCAGCCTACTACCATAAATTCACCTCATAAAAAGGAACAGAAGCAATTAAGACAAATCCAATTAAAATGATGAGAGTAACTGCGTGCCATTATGTGTTTTATGGCACGTGATACAAACCTTTATGGTTATATCCGAGGAGGACATAACCTTTCCCTGCTGCAACTGGGGGAGCCGACCCCGCCCAGGGGAGATATCCGGGGGGGGGGGGGGGGCGCTAACAGAGAGGGAGGGGCAGTTCACAGGACAAGCAGAAAGGGGCATTCAAAGCGCGCGCGGAGGAGGCGAAGGGAGTGGCCTGCAATTGACAAGAGGACCGGTGGGCATGCACGTCGCTACGTCATACGGTGGGGACTGCAAGACTGGAGGAAGTATATTTTTTCAAGCTAGGATATCACTTATTCACATACATATACATTTACAAAAAATAAATAATAATAATAATAATAATAATATTAAAACACGTAGAGAAAAAAATAAATAAATAAACAACATGCAGACGCACAAACACGCTGATGACATACATGCTTATATCAATAATTATTGCTTTACCATCTTTATCATTAGTATCGCTGATAATTATCATTATCACCATTGACGATAATCATGACTTTATTATTGTTGTTCTACCTAAGATTTCCATTATCACTGTTATTAGTATCATTATCAATATTATCAACACTATCATTACTATAACTAGTGTTGATATTGTTACCATTATCATTATCACTAACATCGTTGTTGTTTTTATACTCATTATCATTATCATAAGATATTAATGATAATAATAATGATGATAATAAGAAAACTGATTACAGTAACAGTATTATTAGTAGTAGAAAGGTAGTAACAATAGTGCCCTTATTTCCATTATTAATGTTATTTTCATGGTCATCATTATCACCATTACAGTTATTATTATTATTATTATTATTATTATAACTATTGTTATTATTATTATTATTACTACTACTAGTATTATTATTGTTATTATTATTTTCATGGTCATCATTAT
The DNA here is from genome assembly GCF_019202785.1 of Penaeus chinensis. Taxonomy (NCBI): domain Eukaryota; kingdom Metazoa; phylum Arthropoda; class Malacostraca; order Decapoda; family Penaeidae; genus Penaeus; species Penaeus chinensis. The sequence goes on from NC_061842.1 coordinate 6,743,030, forward strand.
CACAATTATAGTTATTATTATCATTATTATTATTATTTTTTTTTATTATTATTATTATTATCATTACTATTATGGTCATAATTATTATCATAATTGTTACTGTTATTACTATCAGTATTGTTATTATCAATATTATTTTATCATTAATACCATTATTATTACTAATTAAATTATCATTAATATTATAATTATTAATATTACTATCTTTATCATCACCTGTTATTGTAATTATTATTATTATTGATATTGTTATTATTATTATTATTATTATTATTATTATTATTATTATTGTTATTAGTAGTAGTTGTAATAATAATTATACTTATAATAGTAATATTATTATCAATATTATCATTGTTATCATTATAATTATTTGTGTCATTACCATTATTACTGTTATCATTATTATTAGTACTATTATTGTTATTGTTATTAATATAATGAAAGATATTCCTATGAATAACTTCATTATTGTTACTGTCATTGTCATCATTATCATTACTATCAATATTATTATTGATATCATTATTGTTATTATCATTTATATCACAATCATCATTATTATTATTGTTATTATTACAATTATTTCCACTGTTATCATTATCATCTTTACTAATATTATCATTATTATCATTATCCTCATTATTATAAATAATTATTGTTATTATCATAATTATCATCACTCATATCATTATCATTATTATTATCATCAATATTATCATTGTTATCATTATTATTATAATTATCGTTACTATCATCCTCAATATTGCCATTATTCATTATTATTATCATTATTATTATTATCATTATCATTATTATTATTGTTTATCAATATTATCATTTTTATTATTAATATCATTATTATTATTATTATAATTATTTTTATTATTACTAGTGGTGTTATTATTATTATCATTATCATTATCTTTATTTTCATTATTATTGTTATTCGTATCACTTTTATCTGCATTATTGTTATTATCATTAGCACTGTAACTATGAATATCATTACTATTACCATTATCATCATTATTATTTTCCTTATTATTAAAATTATTATTGTTACTATTATTGTTATTATTATTATCTTCATTACTACTATTATTATTAACATTATCATTACAAATAATCTATTATTATTATTATCATTAACATTATCATTTTTAGTAGTAGTAGTAGTACTAGTAGTAATACTATTATCATCACTTTGCTGTTGTCATTATTATTATTATTATCATCATTATTATTGTGTTTATAATTTTCATTATAATTATCACTATCATTATTATCATTATTAGTAGTATTATTAATATAATTTTCATTATTATTATTGTTATTATTTTCATTAATACTATTATTATCATTATCATTATCATTACTACTATTCTCATTACAGTTATTATCATTATCATAATTAATGCTATCATTACTATTATTATTTTTGTTATCATTATTATTTTTTATTGTTGTTGTTGTTGTTATTATTATTATTATTATCATTATTATCAGCATTACTATAATTTTTATCATTATCAATATTATTACTATTATCAGTGGTATTATAACTACTGCTATTATTATTATCATTATCATTATTATTATTACAATTATCGTTGTTGTTGTTGCTATTATTAGTTTTATTATCCTCATTATTATTATAATAATCATTATAATCAATATTATTATAATTATCATTATCATTATTATCATTATTATTATTATTATTACTATTATTATCATCATTATCACTATTATTGTCAATCATTATTGCCATTATTATTGTCATTGTTATATCCTTAATACTGCATTATTATTGTTGTTGCTATTATCATAATCAATATTGTTATCATTATTATTATTATTATTATTATTATTACTATTATCATTATTATAATTATTATTATTATTATCATCATCATTATTATCATTATTATTATCATCATCATTATTATTATTATCAGTATAATTAGTAGTAGTAGTAATGTTTCTAGTAGTAGTTTCTTACTATTATCACTAATTTTGCTTCTATTTTCATTATAATCATTATTGTCGTCATTGTTACCATTATCGTTTGTATTATAAGCTTTATTATCATTATCATTATCATTATTGTTGTTATTAATATAATTGTTAATAATAATATTATCATCAGTATTATTTTCTACATTGCGGTTGTTATAATCATCAATATTATTATCATTGCTGTCATTACTATTGTCTACTATCTTCGCTTTGATTATAGTTATCATTTTTATCATCACTGTTGTTGTTGTTGTTGTTTTTGTGTGTATGTGCATGTGTGTGTGTGGGGGGGGGGGGGGTGCGTGTGTGCATGTGTGTGTGTGTATGTGTGTGTGTGTGTATGTGTGTGTGTGTGTATGGGTGTGTGTGTGTGTGTGTGTATGTGCATGTGTGTTGTGTGTGTTTGCATGTGTGTGTGTGTGTGTGTGCGTATGTGTGTGTATATATATATATATATATATATATATATATATATATATATATATATATACATACACACATGTATATACAGATAGATAGATAGATAGATACAGATATAGATATATAGATATATAGATATATAGATATATAGATATATATAAATATATATATATATATATATATATATATATATATATATATATATATATATATATACATTTACATATATTCATTTATCTATCTATTTATATTTACAATTTTCCAAAAGTCCAAAATTCCTCACTGGTGTCGGTATATACATACTGACAGACTAATGGATTCATGTGTATGTATATATATATAAATATATATATATATACATATACATAAATAGATAAATAGATAGATATAGATATAGATATAGATATAGATATTTGATTTTAGGGGAGACAGTACATATATGATTATATATATAGACAGATAGATTGATATTTTTTATAAATCTTATACGACTAAAGACTGTCACGATTTTGATATTATGTTTTATTAGGACAATGAATTATACCTTATAAAATGATAATGAGAATTTTCATTCATATGAGTATTATTGTTTAGTGACATCCTCATGATCATAGTTATCATAAACACTAGAGATGCATATCATTAACACCTGTCATCTTTCTTATATAATAACATTTCGACTAGTACTAACAATATTCACATCACTGATATTATCATTATAACTATTGTTCAAGTTCTTGCTATCATCACCCTTATCATCATCATCATCATCATCATTAACATTTACCACGAACACCTGACCCAAGTGTTGCATGGCAGCCTCGCAAAGGTTCGATGACTTGCAAATACATCTCGTTATTATTATGTGAGTTATATTAAGATTTGTTTTACTTGTATTAGGTTTCGAATAAGGATAGTAATGATAATAAAGATAAGAATGATAATGATACTGACAATAACAGCAATAATCATAATGATAATAATAATGGCATTATTTCATGTTTTCATTCATCTAATGGATAATCCGGAGTTGTCGGATAACTGGTGTGACGTCGGATGAATGATGCAAGTCTTTCAACCGGATGTTGTGAAAACCTGCCTGCTTTGCAACAAAAACAAGAGTAGATCCTTTTAAATGGAAGGACATTACTACTACTACTGCAATAATAATGATAGTAGTAGTAATACTAATGGAAATAATATTTTTCTATCATTATTATGATTACTATTATCATTATTATTACTATTATTATTATTATTATTATTATTGTTATCATGATTATGATTATCATAATTATCATTATTTTTCCTATTATCATTATCATTCTTATTATATAATCATTATCATTATAATTTTCCTCATTACTATTAAAATTATTAGTAGTTTTATTACTATTATCATCATTACTGTTCTTATCATTTTAATTTTTGTTATCCTCAGTACTTTTATTATAATTTTTATCATTAGTAGTAGTAGTAGTAGCATCACTATCATTCATACTATTCTTATTATCATTATAATTATCATCACTGTTATTGTTATTATCATTATCAATCTTAACATTATTATTACCATTATCATTATTATTATTATTATTGTTATTATCATTATCATCATCATTGTTACTATTATTGGTATTATTGCTATTATTATTGTTGTCGTTGTTGCTATTGTTATCATTTTTTTATCATTACTATAATTATCATTATCATCATTATTATTACTATCATTATTATCATTGTTATCATTATTATTATTATCATTACCTTTACTATATAATTACTATTATCATTATCATTATTATTATTATTATCATTTTTTAGCATTATTATTATCATTTTAATACTATTATTAGTAATATTATTATCATTATCATTATAACTATTTTTACTGTCACTATATCATCATCATTAGTATGATTATTAGTAGTATGGTTACTATTAATATTATTACCATCAATATTATTGTTATAAGCTATTACTACCGTTATAATTGTTATTATCATTAATACTAATATCCTAATTATTATCACTATTGTTATTATTATTATTCTCACAGTTATTATTATTATGATTATTATCATTGTTGTTTTAATTTTCTTATAATAATAGTAATCATTTTCATTATCATTATTACTAATTATTATCAGTTTTCATTATCATAATTATTTTTGCTGTCATCATTATCATAAACGTAATGTTAATAAGTATAATGATGATTATAACAACAATGATAATGATGATAATGATGATGATGAAAATAAGGATAATAATGATGATAAAAATGACGCTAACGATGAAAATCAAAATGATGATAATGATCATAACCATAATGGTAATGATACTAATACTATTACTACTAATAATATTATTATTATTAGTTATTATTAACATATAATTATTAACAATAATAATTATAATAATGATAATGTTGATAATAATAATAGTATAAATGATGATGATGACGATAACAGTTATAATGATAATGATGATAATAATGAATAAATAATAATGATAATGATAATAATATGATAAAGATGATTATGATAATAATAATGATAATAATGATAATAACAATAATTGTTATCATAATAATGATGGTAATAATGATAATAATAATAGAACATAATAAATAATAATAATGATAATTATAATAATAGAAATAATAATAATATAAATAATGATAATAATAATAATAATAATAATGATAATAATAATAATAATAACAATAATAATAATAACAATAATGATAATAATAATAATAATAATGATAATAATAATAATGATAAGCTTAAGAATCATGATATCATTGATGATATCATTATTATTATCATTATCACAATTACTACTATTACTCTTATAGCCATAAATATTATCATCTTCAATGTTAACAAGTTTAGTATTAACAAGTTTAGTATTAACAAGTTTAGTATTAACAAGTTTAGTATTAACAAGTTTAGTATTAACAAGTTTAGTATTAACAAGTTTAGTATTAACAAGTTTAGTATTAACAAGTTTAGTATTAACAAGTTTAGTATTAACAAGTTTAGTATTAACAAGTTTAGTATTAACAAGTTTAGTATTAACAAGTTTAGTATTAACAAGTTTAGTATTAACAAGTTTAGTATTAACAAGTTTAGTATTAACAAGTTTAGTATTAACAAGTTTAGTATTAACAAGTTTAGTATTAACAAGTTTAGTATTAACAAGTTTAGTATTAACAAGTTTAGTATTAACAAGTTTAGTATTAACAAGTTTAGTATTAACAAGTTTAGTATTAACAAGTTTAGTATTAACAAGTTTAGTATTAACAAGTTTAGTATTAACAAGTTTAGTATTAACAAGTTTAGTATTAACAAGTTTAGTATTAACAAGTTTAGTATTAACAAGTTTAGTATTAACAAGTTTAGTATTAACAAGTTTAGTATTAACAAGTTTAGTATTAACAAGTTTAGTATTAACAAGTTTAGTATTAACAAGTTTAGTATTAACAAGTTTAGTATTAACAAGTTTAGTATTAACAAGTTTAGTATTAACAAGTTTAGTATTAACAAGTTTAGTATTAACAAGTTTAGTATTAACAAGTTTAGTATTAACAAGTTTAGTATTAACAAGTTTAGTATTAACAAGTTTAGTATTAACAAGTTTAGTATTAACAAGTTTAGTATTAACAAGTTTAGTATTAACAAGTTTAGTATTAACAAGTTTAGTATTAACAAGTTTAGTATTAACAAGTTTAGTATTAACAAGTTTAGTATTAACAAGTTTAGTATTAACAAGTTTAGTATTAACAAGTTTAGTATTAACAAGTTTAGTATTAACAAGTTTAGTATTAACAAGTTTAGTATTAACAAGTTTAGTATTAACAAGTTTAGTATTAACAAGTTTAGTATTAACAAGTTTAGTATTAACAAGTTTAGTATTAACAAGTTTAGTATTAACAAGTTTAGTATTAACAAGTTTAGTATTAACAAGTTTAGTATTAACAAGTTTAGTATTAACAAGTTTAGTATTAACAAGTTTAGTATTAACAAGTTTAGTATTAACAAGTTTAGTATTAACAAGTTTAGTATTAACAAGTTTAGTATTAACAAGTTTAGTATTAACAAGTTTAGTATTAACAAGTTTAGTATTAACAAGTTTAGTATTAACAAGTTTAGTATTAACAAGTTTAGTATTAACAAGTTTAGTATTAACAAGTTTAGTATTAACAAGTTTAGTATTAACAAGTTTAGTATTAACAAGTTTAGTATTAACAAGTTTAGTATTAACAAGTTTAGTATTAACAAGTTTAGTATTAACAAGTTTAGTATTAACAAGTTTAGTATTAACAAGTTTAGTATTAACAAGTTTAGTATTAACAAGTTTAGTATTAACAAGTTTAGTATTAACAAGTTTAGTATTAACAAGTTTAGTATTAACAAGTTTAGTATTAACAAGTTTAGTATTAACAAGTTTAGTATTAACAAGTTTAGTATTAACAAGTTTAGTATTAACAAGTTTAGTATTAACAAGTTTAGTATTAACAAGTTTAGTATTAACAAGTTTAGTATTAACAAGTTTAGTATTAACAAGTTTAGTATTAACAAGTTTAGTATTAACAAGTTTAGTATTAACAAGTTTAGTATTAACAAGTTTAGTATTAACAAGTTTAGTATTAACAAGTTTAGTATTAACAAGTTTAGTATTAACAAGTTTAGTATTAACAAGTTTAGTATTAACAAGTTTAGTATTAACAAGTTTAGTATTAACAAGTTTAGTATTAACAAGTTTAGTATTAACAAGTTTAGTATTAACAAGTTTAGTATTAACAAGTTTAGTATTAACAAGTTTAGTATTAACAAGTTTAGTATTAACAAGTTTAGTATTAACAAGTTTAGTATTAACAAGTTTAGTATTAACAAGTTTAGTATTAACAAGTTTAGTATTAACAAGTTTAGTATTAACAAGTTTAGTATTAACAAGTTTAGTATTAACAAGTTTAGTATTAACAAGTTTAGTATTAACAAGTTTAGTATTAACAAGTTTAGTATTAACAAGTTTAGTATTAACAAGTTTAGTATTAACAAGTTTAGTATTAACAAGTTTAGTATTAACAAGTTTAGTATTAACAAGTTTAGTATTAACAAGTTTAGTATTAACAAGTTTAGTATTAACAAGTTTAGTATTAACAACTTTAGTATTAACAACTTCACTGTTAACAAATTCAGTGTTATCAACTTCAGTGTTAACAAGTTTAGTATTAACAAGTTTAGTATTAACAACTTCAGTGTTTATAACCTCAGTGTTAACAACTTCAGTGTCAACAAC
>NC_061842.1:6778281-6788281 GCF_019202785.1 Penaeus chinensis
TACTCACACTCACGCACACTCATACATACATATTTGCACTCTCTCACTCTCTCTCTCTATATATATATCTATCTATCTATCTATCTATCGATCTACCTATCTCTTTATCTTTCTCTTTAGAAAGAATAAAGTTTGGTTCTCTCTCTATATATATCTATCTATCTATCTATCTATCTATCTATCTATCTATCTCTATTTCTCTCTCCCTCTTTCTCTCGTCTCTCCCTCTCTCTCTCTCTCGCTCATCTCTCTCCTCTCTCGCCTCTCTCTCTCTCACTCTCCATCTCCCTCTCTCTCTCTCTCCATCTCCCCATCTCTCTCCTCTCTCTCTCTCTCTCAAATCTCTCACTCCTCCATCCTCTCCCCTCTCTCTCTCTCCTCCTCACTCCTCCTCCTCTCCTCTCTCACCTCTCTCTCACTCTCCTCTCTTCTCTCTCTCTCTCCTCTCTCTCCCTCTCATCTCTCTCTCTCTCTCTCCTCTCCTCCTCCACCTCTCTCTCTCTCCTCTCTCCTCCTCTCTCCTCATCTCTCTCTCTCTCATCTCTCTCCTCTCTCTCTCTCCTCTCTCACCTCTCTCTATCTCTCTCTCTCTCTCACTCTCTCCTCTCCTCCACTCTCCTCCTCTCTCTCTCCTGTCCTCTCTCTCTCTCCTCTCTCTCCCCTCTCTCTCTCTCCTCGTCTCCTCTCTCCATCTCCTCTCTCTCTTCCTCTCTCTCTCTCACATCTCTCTCTCACTCCTCTCTCTCTCTCTCTCTCCTCCTCTCATCTCTCCATCTCTCTCTCCTCTCTCTCTCCTCTCTCATCTCCTCTCCCTCTCTCTCTCCTCTCCCTCTCTCTCTCTCTCTCTCCTCTCTCACTCTCCTCTCTCTATTCCTCTCTCTCCTCATCCCACCTCCTCTCTCTCCTCACTCTCCTCCTCCTCTCTCCTCTTCTCTCCATCCTACTCCTCTCTCTCTCTCTCTCTCTCCTCTCTCCTTCTCTCCTCTCTCTCTCTCTCTCCCTCTCTCACTCTCTCTCTCCTCTCCTCTCTCTCTCTCTCTCTCTCATCTCCTCATCTCTCTCTACTCTCTCCTCTCCATCTCTCCCTCCTCCTCTCCACCTCTCTCCTCTCTCCTCTCCTCTCTCTTCCTCTCTCTCCTCTCTCTCATCCTCTCTCCTCCTCCATCTCCCTCTCCTCTCCTCTCCTCTCTCTCATCTCCTTCCTCCTACTCTCTCCTCTCTCTCCTCATCTCCCTCTCTCACTTCCCTTCTCTCTCCTCCACCTCTCTCCTCTCTCTCTCCTCTCACTCCCCTCCTCTTCCTCTCCTCTCTCCCTCTCCTCTCTCCTCTCCTTCTCTCCTCTCCCTCTCTCCTCCTCTCTCCTCTCCTCTCTCATCCCTCCTCCTCTCCTCTCTCTCTCCTCTCCTCTCCCTCCTCTCTCCCTCCTCTCTCTCCTCCTCTCTCTCCTCCTCTCCTCTCCTCTCCTCCTCCTCTCTCTCTCTCCTCCTCTCATCCTCTCTCTCTCCCTCATCTCTCTCACTCTCCCTCTCCCTCATCTCTCTCCTCTCTCTCCTCTCTCTCTCACTCTCTCTCTCCTCTCTCACTCTCCTCTCTCCATCCTCTCTCTCTCGATCCCTCCACTCTCTCTCCTCTCTCTCTCTCTCCTTCTCACTCTCTCTCATCTCTCTCTCTCCATCATCTCTCCTCCTCCAACTCCATCTCTCTCTCTCTCCTCTCTCTCTCGACCTCTCTCTCTCTCTCTCTCTCCCATCTCTCTCGTCCATCTCTCTCTCTCTCCTCTCTCACTCTCTCTCCTCTCTCCCCTCTCCCTCTCTCCTCCCTCTCCTCCTTCCTCACTCTCTCCCTCTCTCTCAACTCCTCTCTCTCCTCTCCTCTCTCTCTCTCTCTCACTCTCTCTCTCACCCTCTCCTCTCTCTCTCTCTCTCCTCTCTCTCTCTCTCTCTCTCACTCTCTCCTCATCTCTCTCCTCTCTCCTCTCTCTTCTCTCCACTCTCCTCTCTCTCTCTCATCTCTCTCCTCTCTCTCATCCTCTCTCTCTCCTTCCTCTCTCCTCTCCTCCCTCATCCTCCTCTCTCTCTCTCTCACTCTCATCTCTCCTCCCTCTCACCTCTCCTCTCTCTCTCACTCCATCTCTCTTCTCCTCTCTCTCTCCTCTCACTCTCTCTCCTCTCTCTCTCCTCCATCACTCTCTCCTCTCTCCTCTCTCCCATCCTCATCTCTCTCTCTCTCTCACTCTCTCTCTCTCTCCTCTCTCCTCTCTCTCTCCTCTCCACCTCTCTCCACTCTCTCACTCCTCTCTCTCTCTCTCTCTCTCTCTCTCTCCTCTCCTCTCCTCTCTCATCTCTCTCCCTCCTCACCTCTCTCCTCATCTCTCCCTCTCTCTCATCCTCTCCTCTCCTCTCTCTCTCATCCTCTCTCCTCTCTCACTTCTCTCTCTCCCTCCTCTCCACCTCTCTCTCTCTCTCCTCTCATCTCTCTATCTCTCTCTCATCTCTCTCCACCTCCTCTCCTCTCTCTCCTCTCTCATTCCTCTCTCGACTCTCTCCTCTCCCTCGACTCTCTCTCTCTCCCCTCCTCCTCTCTCCACTCTCCTCTCCTCCTCTCACATCTCCTCTCTCTTTCATCCCGTCCTCTCATCTCTCACTCCCTCCCTCTCACTCACTCTCCTCTCTCTCTCTCCCTCTCACTCTCTCCTCTCTCTCCCTCCTCTCTCACCTCATCTCCTCTCCTCTCTCTCTCTCTCTCTCACCTCTCTCCTCCTCTCCCATCTCTCATCTCTCCTCTCTCTCACTCTCTCTCTCCCCTCCTCAATCTCTCCTCTCACTCTCTCTCTCTCATCTCTCTCTCTCTCTCCTCTCTCACCCCTCTCTTTCCCCCTCTCCTGTCCCTCTCTCAAATCTCTCATCTCTCTCTCTCTCTCCCTCTCTCTCTCTCCCATCTCTCCTCTCTCTCTCCTCTCCTCTCTCTACTCCCTCAATCTCCTCTCATTCCTCTCTCCTCTCTCTCTCCTCTCTCTCTCTCTCTCTCTCTCTCCTCTCTCTCTCCTCTCCTCCTCACTCCTCTCTCTCCTCTCACCCTCTCTCCTCACACTCTCTCTCTCTCTCCTCTCCCCTCTCTCTCTCCCCCTTTCTCTCTTCCTCGGTATCATCTCTCACTCTCCTCTCTCTCTTTCCCTCCTCTCCTCTCTCTCTCTCCCCTTTCGTCCCTCATCTCTTCCCCTTTCTCTCTCTCCACTCTCTCTCCCACCTCTCCTCTCTTTCTCTCTCTCTCCTCACCTCTCCGTCTCTCACTCTCTCTCTCTCTCTCTCTCTCATCTACTCTCTCTCCCTCTCCTCTCTCTCTCACTCTTCTCCTTTACTCTCTCTCTCTCTCTCCCATCTCTTTCCTTCCCCAAAACTCTCTCCCTCCTCTCTCCTCCTCTCTCTCCTCTCAAATTCTCTCTCTTCTCTCTCCCCTTCCTCCTCTCTCTCTCTCTCTCCTCTCTCTCTTTCCCCCCCTCTTTCACCCCTCTCTCTCTCTCTCTCGCTCTCTCCCTCTCTCTCTCTCTCTCCAAACTCTCCTCCTCAAAAATGTAATTTATTTGTGTATTTTAGCATGTATGTACATATGTATGTATATTAAATATCTCCCTACCCACTCTCCCCTGATGAAAATCTCCCCATTTTCTATCTCTATGGCTCCATCCATCTCTCCATCCATTCTTCCATCCATCTATCTATCTATCTAATCTCTCTGTTTTATCTATCTATCTTTTTATCTATTTCTCAAGCTTTCTATCTATCTATTTACATATCTATCCATCTATCTATCTCCATCCCTTCCTCTCTTTTCCCTTTGCTTCCTTCTCCCAATCTCTTCTTTAAAAAATGCGGAAACCCCCCATTTTGCCCGTGTCCCCCTGAGGGGGTAAACCCCTTAAATTTAAAATCTATATAACATTTCATAACAATTCATTATCTCCGCCAACAATTAAGACCAACATAAATAACGCTTAATGAAAAATGGTTTAGTGAAGCCTCCCCATTATAAAATACCGGCGGTTTTAAACCCTGTTTTGCGAGGCTTTTTAAAAAAAACCTTTTTGTTTGTTTGTGTTTGTTTCTTTTGCGTCTGAATATATGTTTATTAGATTTGGGAAACCCTTTTTTCTTGGGAGGGGTTGGCTTTGGGGTTTCTTAAGAAAAGTGTTTTTCTGAGTCCGCAGCAAAGGGAAACCCTTTAAGGGGAAACCATGGATAACGTTTATGAATATGTGTACTGATGTATCTATATCTGTGTCTATACATACACACACCCCCACACAACTAATTAAATTATATAAATAAAGTGTGTGTGGGGGGTGTGTGTGTGTGGTGTGTGTGTGTGTGTTTGTATTGTACCCATGGTATTAAATAAAAAGTTCATTAGTGTATTCACTTAAAAAAAATAAAGTTCCAAAAAATCTTATGAAAAGATTGCATGGGGGGTTTTTAAAAACAAGGAAAACTAAAATTCCAAAAAAAAGGAAAAAGGGAATGAACAGAAAATGGGAAAAAAAAAATAGCAGCGAGGGGGGAGGGGGGAGGGGTAAAACAGGGGGAGAGGGGGAGATAGAGGGGAGAGAAGGGGGGGCGTGATGGAGGGGGAAGGAAGGACCGAGGAGGGGGGGGGTTTAGGAGGGGAGGTGGAACGAAGGGAGGGGGTGGGAAAGGGGGGGAGGGGGGGGGGAGTGAGAAGGGAGAGGGAGAGGGAGAAGAGAAGAGAGAGGGAGAAGGGGGAAGGGAAGGGAGAGGGGGAGGGAGGGGGGAGAGGGGAGAGGGGAAGGGATAGAAAAAAAGGGGAGAAGAGAAGAGAGGTAGAAGGGAGAAGGAAAGGAAAGGGGAAAGGGAAGGGGAAAGAGGAGAGGGTAGGGGAGAGGGAGGGGGAGAGGGAAAGGGGGGGAGGGGAAGAGAGAGGAGAAAGGAAGAGAGGGGAAAAGGGAGGGGGGAAAGGGGAGAGGAATGGGAAAAAGGAGAAGAGGGAAGGGGAAAAACAAAGGGGAACGAGAGGAGGGGAAAGGAGGGAGATGGGAGGGGAATGGAGGAGGAGGGGAGGGGAAAGGAGGGGGATGGGAGAAGCAGGATTTATAGCCCCTCGAGTGAAGTTACCAGATATGAAGAAGGGGAGTTGAAGACAGCAGACGAATTGCGCCATTACAAGGAAAGTAGCAGATCGAGATGGCTGGAATGGGGCGGGGAGGGGGAGGGGGGGTGAGAGGGGGAAGGGGAGGGGGAAGGGGAAGGGGCGTTGAGATGGTAAGGGGAGAGGGAAGGGGGAAAAAAAGGGGGGTGAATGGAATAAGATCATGGAGTAACACGCCACAAGACCTTGTAGAGAGATGGCCAACATGTAATATTCAATGAGGAAAAAAAAGTAGAAAAATAAAAAGCGTAAAAAAAAAACAATTCAGTAATTACCTTGAACCGTGTGTGTAGGAGAGAGGAAGGGGTGGAGACGAGGAAGAAATTGAGAGATAGATAGAAAAAAGAGAGAGAGAGAGAGAGAGGGGGGGATGGAGAGAGAGAGAGAGAAAGAGAGAGAGAGAGAGATTGAGAGAGAGAGAAAGAGGGGGAGAGAGAGAGGAGAGAGAGAGAGAGAGAGAGAGAGAGAAAAGAAAGAGAGAGGGGAGAGAGAGAGAGAGAGAGAGTGAAAGAGAGAGAGAGAGAGAAAGAGAGCTAGAGAACAATAGAACGGAAGAATTGAGAAAGAGAGAGAGAAAGTGAGAGAGAAGTGGAGAACCAGAGAAAAAACAAATTCTGCATATCACATACCACACGCATTACATAAACCACCACAACGCCAGAAACTCAGCATACCAAAAGTTAATGAAGACATCTAGAAGACAACCAAGCCACGTCCTCATAGATCTCCAACCGATCCAAGCCATCGCCAGCGGACTTCACTCCCGGTAAAGCCCTTGGCCATATCGGCTCATAAAGCCCTCTAGATAAACAGCAACTACTTCATTTTTCCAGCGCACAAAATTTCCTCCATCTCATTTCCATGAAGTTGTCGTTCATGCTTATCGCTTGATGAGGAGGAGGCGATGGTAGTTAAAAGGCTTCGTCGACAATGCGGCAAGTAGATGTGACGTTGCGTTGGGAGAGGCGGCCCCATGAGGTCACGGGAGGACTCGCTTCCATAAACACTGAATAAGTATGCTATACACACACACACACAACTGGAACACATGCAATTATATAAATAGATAGAAAGATAGATATATGGATGGATATTGATAGAGCGCAATTTATTAACAATAATTTTTTGGTGGGTGGTTCTGCTTGCTCTATCTATAATCGTATCATATACAAAATACCAAAACGAATGCATTTTTTCATTCAGGGATAAATACCCCAACATACACACAACACCCATATATAATTAATATAAAATATAAATATTATTAAATATATAAAATATATATATAAAAATTATAATATTGTGTAATTTTAGTATAATATACTGTATTAAAATATATATATATTTATATATATATATTAAATAATATATATTACACTTGTGTTATATATAATGGCGATATGTATATAAAACAAATAACCATAAATGTTGTTTTTGGGATGTGTGTGTGTGGGGTGTTAATAAAAATATTTTTAAAATTATAAAAATAATATATTAATATATATATATTAAATAATAAATATATATATAATAAACAAAATTTTTATTATAAAATATATATACATATGTACACACATATTCATATAGGGGCAAAATATGTATTTATATATTTTATATATTAAATAATATATATATAAATAATATATATATAATTTAATATAAAAAAAATATAAAAATAACACATAAGTGTTTTGTGTGTGTGTGTGTATAATATATTGTATATAGTATAAATGATAAAATATATAAATATATTATATATGTACTATAATAATGTATACACACACCATACGTGTGTGTGGTGTGTGTGTGTGTTGTGGGTTGGTGTGTGTGTGTGTTGTGTGTGGTGTGTGTGGGTGTGTGTGCTTGCTTGTGATATATATATAAAATAGATAATAGATGATAGAAGTGATAGATAGATAGTATAGATAAATATAATTTACATATATAGGTATATATATACATATATGTATAATTTTTTTAAAATAAATGTATAATAATACATATAATGTAAGTCTAAATAATATTTATTTTAAAATAATATTATAATAAATATATATATTATATAATAATATATATGTAACGTATTTATGAATATAAATATATATTTATCTACTCTATTTTAAAATTTTTAATATAAATATATATAATATATATATATATATATATATTATATATATTTTTTATGTGTGTATTAATATATATGACCCCCCCAGTTCATTTAAAACTTTATCTCCCCACCACCCGATTGTCATTATCACATACTTAAAACTTCCCATTATTTTTTTTGTATTAATTTTTTAAATTACAATTTTGCGTTTTCGTCATCAAAAATCATTACCCCACTTTTATCCACGCAAGTATATAGCATCTATAAGAAATACTCTTTAGTGCCAACACCAACACCACACGCACAAAACACAATCACATCAGACACCCCCTACCGGGGGGATTGCTTCCATTAACTAAACCCCAAAAACATTCATTTTTCCGTTTTAAGTTGCTAGTGTTTTTTTCGGATTTTTTTCCCTTTTATTTTATTCTTTTTTTTTTTATTGTTTTTTTTTTTTTTTTTGTGTTTTTTTTATTTTTTTTTTTTTTCGTGTCTTTTTTTTTGTCTTTTCACTTCCTTCTTCCCTTTCTTTTCCTTTTTTTCCCCCCCATTTTTTTTTTAATTTTCGGCTTGTACTTTTTTCCCTTTTCCCTTTATTTTTTTCTTTTTTCTTTTTTTTTTGTTGTTTTTCCTCTTTTCCTTTTTAAATTTTTCCCCTTTTATTTCCCCCTTTACTTGATTTCTTTCTTCTTCCTTTTTTGTTTTTTTTTTGCTTTTTCCCCCCCGCCTTTTTTTTCCCCCTTTTCCGTTTCTCTTTCCCCCTTTTTTTTTTTCTTTTTTTTTTTCTGTTGCGTCCCCATTCCTAACGAAAAAGGGGAAAGGAAAGGGGAAAAATTTCGTTTTTTTCTTTTCTTTCCAAAACCCAAAAACCTCTCTTCTACTTTTTTATTTTTTTAAAATTTCCCCGTTCCTATCCCTAAAGGGCAAAAAATACCCCTTTTAAAAGGGGGCGAAGTTACAGTCCTTTGAATTAAAATCTCTTCGAAAAAGACCAAAGTTGGTTTCTATGTAAAAAAGACGAGTTTCTGCGCTATAAAAAATTGTTTTAAAAAACAGCTTTGAAAGAAAAAAGAAGTTTTTATTTTATTCAAAAAGACCCCTTATTATTCTAAAAATAACTTTTCAAAAAAAATAAACCAAGTTATTTTCACAAAAAAAGGTTACTATTCTGTTTAAAAAAAAAAGCATTTACATTTGCGCAAAAAAAAAGTTTTTGGAATTTTTTTTAAAAAAATAAATAAATGAATTGGCCCAAATTTATTTTTTAAAAAAAAAAAAAAAAAAAAAGCAAAAAGGTTAAATTTCCAAAAAAAAGTCAGTTAAACCAAACTAAAAAAAAAACTAATGATAATTAAAAAAGTAAAAAAAACCATTCAACCCCATGCTGATGCAGCAACTCCGGGCCCGCAATGCAAAAACCCCAAACCACCTTTTTTAAAGTCCCCTCCCCTCTCATTACTGGCCTTTTAAAAAAAAAAACAGTTCTTTTTCCTTTTAACAACCAGGGTTTGTTCTATAAAAGGGGCCTCTTTCTATAGGGGTTTCCTGCATTCACAAAAATCTTTCTCCTCTCTCCTCCCTTTTCCTCTTCGTCTGTCCTCCTCTCTCCTGTTTCTCTCCTCTCTCTCTCTCTCTCTCTCCTCTCTCTCCCTCCCTTGTTCTCTCTCTCTCTTTTTCTCTCTCTCCTCTCTTCCCCCCCCCCCCCTTTCCCCACCCCCCCTCCCTCCTCTCTCATTCCCCCTCCCAATCCTCTCCTCTTTCCTCCTCCTCTCTCTCTCGCCATTTTCTCTCCTCCCGTCTCCTTCCTTTTTTTTTCCTCTCTTTTTTCTCTCTCTCTCTCTCTAATTTTCCCCTTTTCTCCTGTCCTTTTTTCTTCTTCTCTCCCTCCTCTCTCTCGCCCCTCTCTTTCTCGCCCCTTTTCTCTTTTTCCCCTCTCTGTCTGTCTTTTTTGTCCTCTCCTCTCTTTCTTGCTCCCCATCCTCTCTCCCTTTTCCCTCAAGCAGCCCCCCTCCTCTCTCTCCCCTTTTTTTCCCCTCACCACATCACAAACCTCCCTCTCTCCTTCTTTTCTTTTCCCCTCCATGTCCTTTACTTCTCTCCTCTCTCTCTTTCCCCCATAACTCCTCTTTTTTCTCTTCTCTCACCCCTTTTACCCTCCTCCAAAAAAACTCTCTCCTCTCTCCTGCTCCTTCGTCTCTCTCTCTCTCTCTTTTCTTCTCCTCTCTCTCCTCTCCTCCCTTGTCTGTCTGTTTTTCTCTCCTCTCTCTTTTCCTTCGGGTCTCTTCTCTCTCTCTCATCTCTCTCTCCTCATCTTTCTCTCTCTCTCTCCTCACGCACTACTCCTCAAATAACTCCTCTCTCTCTCCTCAACTCCGTCTCTCTCTCTCTCGACTCTCCTCTCTCTCTCTTCTCTCTCTCTCTCCTCTCATTCCTCCTCTTTGCTCTCTCTCTCTCACTACTCCTCTCTCTCTCTCCTCTCTCTCTCTCTCTCCTCCCTCTCTACTCTCTCTCTCTCTCCGCCCTTCGTTTTTTTCCTCCCTTTCGCCCTGGGCCCCGGCCCCCTTTCCCCGCCCGGATGCCTGACATAACGAGGCGAGGAAAGGGTCGGCCTCAAGTGCCCTTATGGAAACGCTAAATGATCTCCTTACCCCCGATGCGAAAAAGAGCATTGACAGTTTCCTTTTGTCCAAAGGGTTTCTTGCCCAAACTTTTTTTATCTGTCAGTGTTTT
>NC_061842.1:6793281-6800781 GCF_019202785.1 Penaeus chinensis
ATTTGTATGTGTGTGTGTGTGTCTGTATATCTATGTGTCTGTATGCCTGTGTCTGTATATCTGTGTGTGTGTATGTGTCTGTATGTCTGTGTGTCTGAATATCTGTGTGTACGTCTGTGCCTACGTGTATATTTTTTCCCTTCCCCTTTATATCTCCCTTCCGTAATCTAACAATCTTTACCCGCGAGTACCATTTCCTTCAAAACCAGTTCACTAATTTCTAACTAAACACTATCGAATCAGCCTGATATGTAATGACACATTCGGAATAACAGTGGTACAGATTATCGAAGTAGCAGTAATACATACAATAGTTCTATTTGCCACATGAAACAAGTGTAAGAGAACGATCCATATTTCTTCTCAACAACACTTGCAATACAGCTGTTTGTGGATTTGGAGCGATTTCTGGGGCACGACACAGCTGTCCCATACACACAGCTATTTATCCTGCCTATTATTTTTTTTTTTTTTTTACTCTCAGTTTTTATCCTCTATCTCTTTTTCCTTCTTTTTTTTCTTCCTCTTCTTATTTCTTCTATTCTTTCTTCGAACAATGGTGATCTGACTTCAATCTTACAGATCCATATGTAAAGGAATATCGAAGAGAATAATGACCCATGGAATAATTCGGACACGTGATACAGACAACAGAGAGATGCTTGCATAAGGAGAATAAACGATAAACAAAAAGTGAAAGAAGAAAAAAAAATATAGGACTATCCCCGACCCCCCCATCGACAGATAAGAAGAATGCCTCCTCTCTTTGCAATGGTCGATCCATCTTCCGCTAAACAAATATAGGGAAACGTAAGCATTCTTCATTGATACTTTCCCTTCTAAAGGTACTAGAGGGACCCATAATGCCATAAAACACATGAGTTCTCGCCAGCGTCTAGTAAGGGTTTGTAACGAATGGTTCACGGCTCCGACACAAGTCTTCCTGCGTCCGTAGATCACGTTGCGAGCCCTTTTAGTGCTTCATTTCTTCCAAAAAGGGGCAAATATGTCATCTTTATTGTGGGTTTTATTCTCAAACACAAATAACTATCCTGCCCACTACATCTCTCGCTGTGTAATCCTGGGCTGCCCGCGCCGAACACAATGGGTGTCGGTGTCGACTCTCCTCGCGGTGCATGTGTCGTGTTTTATGGCTTCGGGTTCGTCCGGATTCGAAGCGGGCGCTGAATCTTTCGCCTGGAATCCAAATATGAAGTGAAAGGAGAGAAAAAAAAAAGGGATAAATACAGACACAGAGAGAGAATCGAAGTAAGAAAGAAGGACGAGGAAAATAACCGAATAGACCGAGAGAAAAAAAATCAGGTACAAATACTGATAATGAAAAGGATTTTCCACACGGTGAACAATTTGAACGAATGTCCAACTCAACGAGAATGTATCCCTCCCGCTGCCTCCTCGGAACCTCGCTGTTGCTAGAATTCCTCCTTCGGCAGAAATCCTATCATAGCTATCTTCCTCCCACCTGCAGGATTCTTTCCATGATAGAATTCCTCCCATGATAAAACACGTGTGCGTTTTAATAGTAAAGCTCATTAATTTTCTTTGTACATAGGGAAAGGTGCGTGAAGATTTCGTGGAGCAGGTACAGCTGTACGAGTTGTTCAGGTCGTAAACAAAGGGACTAAAATATACGGTTGATTTAGCATAAGTGCGTGAATATTGAGGAATGAGTAGTTCTACCACAAACAGTGCGTGTATAGGAATAAAGAGAGAGAACAAAAAATGTTTTTGTGAAGGAAAAAGCAAGTCTGGACCTTGGATCCTTGTAAGTAGGAACAGATCTGCTTGCTTCGAACAACGAAAAGAAAATCCTTCCCTATTTTACATTATTCAAACTAACATTTACCTAATCTTCCAATGAGACTGCTATCACCCCCCCCCCCCCCACCAAAAAAAAAAAAAAGTACATATTTTGAAGTCATTCGTATTCCCATTGACTTTTTTTTCTTTCTTTTTCTTTCTTCCTCTTTTTTGCCGCGAAGTCCATTTTGAGAAAGGTATTAGCCTTAATGATAGTGGCGCGGGTGTTGACGGCCAAGGCGCTCTGTACCTCAATGATTCCATATTTTTCAGACGTTTATTTTTTGTCAGAAAGAGACGGCTGGACATATGGGAACGTCACGCCACATTAGCGTGCTAAAAACATGCCATGCTGAACAGTAATGGAATTTTTAATTATCCTGGGTGATCAATATTTCAGTCCTGTGTCGCTATATGATCGGATCAACATTTCATCTATTTTTTTTCCTCTATATTTAGGGTTATATATCCTTTTTTTTAACCAAATTGTTTTTTTTTAGGTTCATTTTTATTCTAGTTTTATAATGCATAGATTGTTTTTATGCAATAAACTGCTTGTTTTATGCCCTTCCCTCGTTATTTTGGGCTATATACATTGCTTTAAAGAAAATTGTTTTTTTTTTTAGGTTTCTAATGCATATATAAGGGGTTTTGTTCCTTTGATCCACCCTTTAACTGGAGAGGTTTGTGTCTTTTTATGCCTCGATTATTGTCGTTGCCGTTGAGAAATTTGTCGAATGTCTTCATAAAAAAAATTATCAAGCTTGTGAGGTGCGTGCGTGAATATGTATGACGTATGCAAATAGGCGCGCGCACACACACACACACACACGTACACGCACATGCACACACACACGTACACGCACATGCACACACACACACACGCACACGTACACGCACATGCACACGCACATGCATACACACACACGCACATACACACACACACGTACACGCACATGCACACGCACACACACACACGTACACGCACATGCACACGCACACGCACGCACACACCCGCGCGCGCACAACGAAAGCTCACATAAAAAGTTCACTTCACGCGTTACCTGGCCGCCGTAATGCCTAGCTTCAGCCATATGCTTAAAATTGCTTTTCCAATAATCCCCAGGTAGGCCTATTCCATAATAACTGTGAGTGATAAATAAAGTAAAATAATTTCACTCCAGCACGCAAATTAGAGAGAGAGAATGGTTGATGAATATGAAAGGGGGAGAGAGGAATGGAAAGGTGACGGATAGGGATATGGAGAGGCACGAAAAGAGAATGGGTGACATAGAGGGAAACGGAGGGAGAAAAATAGCGAAATGGAGAGAAACAGATACAGACGAGACCGAATGAGAGAAACAGAAAGAGAGAGAGAGAGTGTAAAAGCCTCTTCGCAGCGGTGTAAAAACACGCAGTCAAGATAAAAAGTTGATATAGTGTTCGCGTGTCCAGAGGGGATAAATCGGGCCGACCCCCCCCCCCACCCCACCCTTTACCACCGCCCGCCCCTCTCTGCCCCCTTCCCCCCCTCCCCCCCTGCCGGCGCTGGACATGCCTTCCGTTTACTTAAGTTGAGGTCCATCATTTAAACCGGCGCGAGAACGTGGAAACAAATGAGCGCTGTGGAGCCGAAATTATAGCCTTTGTGATGCTGAAGAAACGGCGGCCGAGTCTGAACACCCGGGAGGTTGCCATGGCGACGGGATGGCGATGCCGAAGGAAATGAACGAAAATTTAATGTGGAGAAGTTATGCCAGCGGCCAGGGATGGATCAGGGAAACACGTGTGTAATAAACACACACACACACACACACACACATAACTATATGCATATGTACGCATGTGCATACATATATATATATATATATATATACGTATGTACATGGATTGTGTGTATGTGTGTGTTTGTGTGCGCTTTATCTCGCAAAGATAATTAGCATGAGTGAGTGAACACAGACAGATCCTCAGACATATCGACAAAAGTCCAAAGCAATTATACATAAACACAGAACGGCAAAATATGACAGAAGGAATTAATGAAAAGATAAGAGACCTTGGGGTAAGCAACAGACACGTGATAATGCCATGTTTGGAAAAGCAACAACTTTAATCAATAGCCAACAGGGACATAGAATATACCATAAATTCCTGCTTATTTTCGACAATTAGAGGGATGTGATGCAGTAAATCACATTTATGAGAGGGTGAAATACACGCTTCTGAAATGTTTATATGACTAACCACACCACATTAAGAGAGATCCATTGTTGTATTGTATTTTAACAGCACAAAAAAAACTCTTTGTCCAAACCGCCAAAGTCATTTGATATATTTCATTTTCTTCCTTTTTCTTTTTCCTATTTTTTTCTTGGTCTTTTCGTTCTCCTTCTTCCATAAAGAAACGATTGTTGTATGAGTTATCAACTATAGGCAGGTAGTTCAGTCACTCAAGAAATACAAACGGCAAATCCTTGTAAACCATAGTAACGAGTTTGTTTGCTAACTTCGTGTTCTCAATGGAGGCAGTACCCTACAAACACCTTCCTTTATAACATACCAATAAAAGTACGAGAAACAAACATTAGGATCCGGTCGTTGCTCATGGGAAACTACAACGGAAGGTTTTTTTTTCACAGGATCAATAAAAGATTAAGGTAATTTTCCTAAAAGGATTTCTAACCAGTAACAGAAATCGGAGAAGGAAAGGAAAGCCGGATCTATAAACTGGAGAATCATTTGAATATATCAGCATGATAATCTGCAACGTAAAGCCATAATTTCAAACTTCGTCACAAAACCATATCTTTATGGAGGAAAAAAAAAAGTTAATGTTAGTAAATAGATATAACCCATTCTTCATCTTGTAGTTTTGTATTATACTCTGTTCATGGATATCTACATCTTATGTTTTGATCATGAGTAAATACATCAGCATCGGGAAATGTTGATCTTCGGCTACGTAAAAGCTGTAGACCCATGTCTTATCACAGAATTATAACCCTTATGTAAATCACTAAATATTAACCAGTGTCTGTATTATTAGATATATATACACCAGCTTCTGTTTACCCTGTGGAAGTATCACGGTGTATAATGATGTCGTCTACATTATCACTCTTTGCTATGTGACTATAACAGCAAGTATTAATCAGGGCCTGAATCATATGATGTGCATCTAATTGTGTCTCTATCAGTATGTGATCGCTATGGATATCATAAAGACCAAACACTGTGTCAACATCACCAAATATTAGCTTATGTAAGTAGAGTGTGGTCTTTGTCGATTGTTGATATGTTTACCAAAAAAATATGTTAATATCTCTGTTACTTTGCTTTCTAGTTTCTGGTAAATCATTCATTTCCGTATAGCTAAATCCGGTATGGAATTTACTATTTTACTTATTTACTAATTTTAGTATTTTAAGATCTTGCTAATTTACTACCTTAGTATTTAACCATCTCATTATCTTGCGATCTTAATAAATTACTATTTTACTGTATTACTATTTCACTTTTATGTATTTTTATTTTTTATTTTGTCAACTTTGCTATTTTACCAAATTTATTATTTTACCTATTTCACTCCCCCCATAAATAGCGCGCCACAACGAATATTTAGGTGCCGTGGCGACTGAAAATAATCCACATCCATCAAGATCTGTCCCATAGAGACACATACAACACCACAGGACACGCACGCTCCCTCTCAAAAGTTAAATTCCACCTGGCTGCTCTTTCCCACACACTCCTGTT
This sequence comes from Penaeus chinensis, assembly GCF_019202785.1. Taxonomy (NCBI): domain Eukaryota; kingdom Metazoa; phylum Arthropoda; class Malacostraca; order Decapoda; family Penaeidae; genus Penaeus; species Penaeus chinensis. Next base: position 6,798,859 of record NC_061842.1, read on the forward strand.
GTAGCGAGTCCTTCCTAGGTCATAAGAAGGACGTTAGGTCTATCATCAGGGGCGCCCTGATATCTTCGAAACACAACAAAGGGAGAATTATTTACAATTACCACTCATTACCACTCCTGTACAAAGCCAAGCCGATACGGGGCCATAAGGACCACGGCCGATTGCTTTTGCCCGGCACCCTAGCCCTTACGGCTACTGGAATAGGGATAAAGGGTGGTCGTGTTTATTTTTTTCACCGGTTCCGTGAATGGCGGAGAAATATGGGCGCGGAACATGATTTCAAGAGCGAGTGAAGCATTAATTTTGAAGGCGAGGGCGAGGCCGGCGGCGGAGGCCATCACACCTGACGCTGGGCCGCCGCGCTTCGCTCAGACCTTCATTCAGAGCTTCGTTCAGAGCCTCAAAATAGCTCGGGCAAATCTTTTAGGTTTTGGTTTTTTTCTGCATACGGATATATGTGTGTGTGTGTGTGTGTGTGTGTGTGTGTGTGTGTGTGTGTGTGTGTGTTTGTGATTGTATGTGTGTGTGTATGTGTGTGTATGTCTGTCTGTCTGTCTGTCTGTCTGTCTGTCTGTCTGTCTGTCTGTGTACGGACACATGCTCTACAGTTCATCAAGTATCAGCCGCAGACCCTCGCACTGTCGTTCTCGAGTTCCATCTGTCACCCAATCATCATATTCATCACGAAAGTAATTGTAATCATCGATATCGTATAATTCAGCAACATTATAATAATCTGGGAGTTAGCTGTGCCCTTCATAGGCCTCTATTTTATCTTATTGATCTGCGAGTGATTTTTTTGATTATTCAAACAACCGCGATTGTTCAAAATGCAGCATATTTCAGTTACGATATAATGTTAACAATAACAGTAATAGTAATGATGATTATGAAAGTAAAAACAAAGACAATATTTGATGCTACTTGTGCGTATAGTAGTGCTAACGAGGATAATAATAAAAATTATAAATTATAAAAAAATATGATAATACTATTGCTAGTCAAACTACAATTACTAGTGCTTCTACTGCTACTACTACTAGTGGTGGTTGCAGAAGTTGTAACACTACTATAGTAACAACTACTACTATGACTACTACAACAACAACTGATACTAATAATAACAATTATGATAATGAAAATAGTGACAATGATAAGAATAAGAATAAGAAAAATAATGATAATGATGATGATGATGGTGGTGATGATTATAATAATAATAACAAAAAAGTGAACCAAAACCAATAAATAATTCCATGCATCCGAAATTACGTAGCACAAAAAAAAGAAAAAAAAGCGAAATAAAAACAGCCGGTGATTTGTTTCCATTAATAATTTGTTTGTCTCGACTGTTGTGTTGTTTTTATTTCATTTTTATTTCTTCTTTTATCATTTCTTCCATATTTGTTATATTTATATTTTTATTATCATTATCATTACCGTTATTATTGTCTTCATCATTAGTAGCATTATCATTATTATTATCATCATTGTCACTATCATTATTATTATCATTATCATTTTTATTATCATTATCATATTTTTGTTATTATCATTATTATTATTATGATTAATATGGTTATTATTTTTATTGTTGTTATTATCGTTATTATTATTGTTACCGTTATCATCATCATTATCATTATTACTATTATCATTATCATTATTATTATTATTAATATTATTATTATTATTATTATTATTATCATTGTTATTATCATTATTATTATCATTATTTTTTATCATCATTATTGTTGTTATTATTATTGTTTTTATTATTATTTTTATCATTGTTATTATCCTTATTATCATCATTACTATTATTATTATCATCATCATTATCATTATTTTCCTTATCATTGCTATTAATATTATCATTATTATTATTATTATTATTATTATCATCATCATTATCATTATTTT
>NC_061842.1:6815781-6823281 GCF_019202785.1 Penaeus chinensis
GCCTCATTTCCCATTTAAAGCACCATAAATACAAAGTCGCTTCGGCCCGGCCTGGTCATTTCAGTAAAAGATCGGTCATTTCTTTACTGTAACGGTCATTTCTCCTCCATAACGGCCCCGGGAGCTGCAGTAATGCCTCTGAATCCACGTCATTTGATAAATATTCATGGGGACACTTTCTATGTAAAACGGCTGAAAAAGATGCAGACTTGAGAGTCGGGGATCTCGGGTTTTGAATACTGGGATTTGAGATGTTGGTGAGGAGGCGACGCTCATATGAAGTGTTGGGGACAGAGCCAGGACGATGGGGCCTTTCCTCTCTCTTTTTTTATTATATATGCAATGTTTCTTCTGGAGTTTACGAGGCGAAGGGAAGCGAAAATGGTTCTTACACATGTGGAGAGTCCGGTTCCGGGCGGTCCTTCGGAGGTACGTGATGACGAGTTTAAGCATTGTGTCTCGCGGACTTCGCTCGATCCAAGAACCCTTTCGCAACGGAAACGGGCCTTTGATAGTTGCTCCTCTTTTTTTCTTCTTCTTTACGTCAGGGCGTAGGGCTGGCGCGTCGGCAGTCCATGGGGCGAAGTCGACGTTCTTCATCACACGAAGCAAGTCTCAGTTGTGCCCATCAAGTGGATATTCAAAGTCGATGATCTGCACCAAAGTCGATGTTTCTCTTCACATACCAATTCGAAGTCGACGTTTTCCATGAGCGAAGTCGAAGTCGACGTTTTCCATGAGCGAAGTCGAAGTCGACGTTTTCCATGAGCGAAGTCGAAGTCGACGTTTTCCATGAGCGAAGTCGACGGCCCGCCTCCTCCTCCGCCCGATGCGCCACCGTTATCTGCGAGCGAGACTCATATGTTTCTCTCTCGCCCGTCGCGCTACATCAGCGAGAAGACCTGCCAGCTTTAGTGTGTTTTTTATTCGTTAGTATAAAGGTTTAGCATCTCGTTGAGTAGGCAATAAATGCTCGAAGGGAGATAAAACGAATAAAAGGAGAATAACATTAGGAAGTAATCGCAAGTTCTCATTCCCATTCGCCGTTCTCAAACGTTCGATCGTATAGCTTCAGCCGATGTCATGAATGAAAGCAGCCTCTTAATATTACGATAAGATCCTCTGTCAGGGCCGCCATCGCTTCATATGACTATCCGACCCTTGATGAAGATAATACGTTTCCTTTGTATAATATCACAAACACGTTTATGGACACCTGATGGCCCCGCGTCGCGTCCATTGTTTCTAGAGAGAGAGAGAGAGAGAGAGAGAGAGAGAGAGAGAGAGAGAGAGAGAGAGAGAGAGAGAGAGAGAGAGAGAGAGAGAGAGAGAGAGAGAGAGAGAGAGAGAGAGAGAGAGAGAGAGAGAGAGAGAGAGAGAGAGAGAGAGAGAGAGAGAGAGAGAGAGAGAGAGAGAGAGAGAGAGAGAGAGAGAGAGAGAGAGAGAGAGAGAGAGAGAGAGAGAGAGAGAGAGAGAGAGAGAGAGAGAGAGAGAGAGAGAGAGAGAGAGAGAGAGAGAGAGAGAGAGAGAGAGAGAGAGAGAGAGAGAGAGAGAGAGAGAGAGAGAGAGAGAGAGAGAGAGAGAGAGAGAGAGAGAGAGAGAGAGAGAGAGAGAGAGAGAGAGAGAGAGAGAGAGAGAGAGAGAGAGAGAGAGAGAGAGAGAGAGAGAGAGAGAGAGAGAGAGAGAGAGAGAGAGAGAGAGAGAGAGAGAGAGAGAGAGAGAGAGAGAGAGAGAGAGAGAGAGAGAGAGAGAGAGAGAGAGAGAGAGAGAGAGAGAGAGAGAGAGAGAGAGAGAGAGAGAGAGAGAGAGAGAGAGAGAGAGAGAGAGAGAGAGAGAGAGAGAGAGAGAGAGAGAGAGAGAGAGAGAGAGAGAGAGAGAGAGAGAGAGAGAGAGAGAGAGAGAGAGAGAGAGAGAGAGAGAGAGAGAGAGAGAGAGAGAGAGAGAGAGAGAGAGAGAGAGAGAGAGAGAGAGAGAGAGAGAGAGAGAGAGAGAGAGAGAGAGAGAGAGAGAGAGAGAGAGAGAGAGAGAGAGAGAGAGAGAGAGAGAGAGAGAGAGAGAGAGAGAGAGAGAGAGAGAGAGAGAGAGAGAGAGAGAGAGAGAGAGAGAGAGAGAGAGAGAGAGAGAGAGAGAGAGAGAGAGAGAGAGAGAGAGAGAGAGAGAGAGAGAGAGAGAGAGAGAGAGAGAGAGAGAGAGAGAGAGAGAGAGAGAGAGAGAGAGAGAGAGAGAGAGAGAGAGAGAGAGAGAGAGAGAGAGAGAGAGAGAGAGAGAGAGAGAGAGAGAGAGAGAGAGAGAGAGAGAGAGAGAGAGAGAGAGAGAGAGAGAGAGAGAGAGAGAGAGAGAGAGAGAGAGAGAGAGAGAGAGAGAGAGAGAGAGAGAGAGAGAGAGAGAGAGAGAGAGAGAGAGAGAGAGAGAGAGAGAGAGAGAGAGAGAGAGAGAGAGAGAGAGAGAGAGAGAGAGAGAGAGAGAGAGAGAGAGAGAGAGAGAGAGAGAGAGAGAGAGAGAGAGAGAGAGAGAGAGAGAGAGAGAGAGAGAGAGAGAGAGAGAGAGAGAGAGAGAGAGAGAGAGAGAGAGAGAGAGAGAGAGAGAGAGAGAGAGAGAGAGAGAGAGAGAGAGAGAGAGAGAGAGAGAGAGAGAGAGAGAGAGAGAGAGAGAGAGAGAGAGAGAGAGAGAGAGAGAGAGAGAGAGAGAGAGAGAGAGAGAGAGAGAGAGAGAGAGAGAGAGAGAGAGAGAGAGAGAGAGAGAGAGAGAGAGAGAGAGAGAGAGAGAGAGAGAGAGAGAGAGAGAGAGAGAGAGAGAGAGAGAGAGAGAGAGAGAGAGAGAGAGAGAGAGAGAGAGAGAGAGAGAGAGAGAGAGAGAGAGAGAGAGAGAGAGAGAGAGAGAGAGAGAGAGAGAGAGAGAGAGAGAGAGAGAGAGAGAGAGAGAGAGAGAGAGAGAGAGAGAGAGAGAGAGAGAGAGAGAGAGAGAGAGAGAGAGAGAGAGAGAGAGAGAGAGAGAGAGAGAGAGAGAGAGAGAGAGAGAGAGAGAGAGAGAGAGAGAGAGAGAGAGAGAGAGAGAGAGAGAGAGAGAGAGAGAGAGAGAGAGAGAGAGAGAGAGAGAGAGAGAGAGAGAGAGAGAGAGAGAGAGAGAGAGAGAGAGAGAGAGAGAGAGAGAGAGAGAGAGAGAGAGAGAGAGAGAGAGAGAGAGAGAGAGAGAGAGAGAGAGAGAGAGAGAGAGAGAGAGAGAGAGAGAGAGAGAGAGAGAGAGAGAGAGAGAGAGAGAGAGAGAGAGAGAGAGAGAGAGAGAGAGAGAGAGAGAGAGAGAGAGAGAGAGAGAGAGAGAGAGAGAGAGAGAGAGAGAGAGAGAGAGAGAGAGAGAGAGAGAGAGAGAGAGAGAGAGAGAGAGAGAGAGAGAGAGAGAGAGAGAGAGAGAGAGAGAGAGAGAGAGAGAGAGAGAGAGAGAGAGAGAGAGAGAGAGAGAGAGAGAGAGAGAGAGAGAGAGAGAGAGAGAGAGAGAGAGAGAGAGAGAGAGAGAGAGAGAGAGAGAGAGAGAGAGAGAGAGAGAGAGAGAGAGAGAGAGAGAGAGAGAGAGAGAGAGAGAGAGAGAGAGAGAGAGAGAGAGAGAGAGAGAGAGAGAGAGAGAGAGAGAGAGAGAGAGAGAGAGAGAGAGAGAGAGAGAGAGAGAGAGAGAGAGAGAGAGAGAGAGAGAGAGAGAGAGAGAGAGAGAGAGAGAGAGAGAGAGAGAGAGAGAGAGAGAGAGAGAGAGAGAGAGAGAGAGAGAGAGAGAGAGAGAGAGAGAGAGAGAGAGAGAGAGAGAGAGAGAGAGAGAGAGAGAGAGAGAGAGAGAGAGAGAGAGAGAGAGAGAGAGAGAGAGAGAGAGAGAGAGAGAGAGAGAGAGAGAGAGAGAGAGAGAGAGAGAGAGAGAGAGAGAGAGAGAGAGAGAGAGAGAGAGAGAGAGAGAGAGAGAGAGAGAGAGAGAGAGAGAGAGAGAGAGAGAGAGAGAGAGAGAGAGAGAGAGAGAGAGAGAGAGAGAGAGAGAGAGAGAGAGAGGAGAGTCAGGCATTCCAGTCATTTATAAATCGTCTCCCGGTCTGGTTATTCACGCAAGACCATTTGCTTCTTGAGAATCACATCCTTTCAGAAATCTTGAATTCTCTTCGTTCGTTCTACAGTTTCGTTCGCCTTCGTTATGTATTTGTCTAGCTTCCTGGTCGTCTTTTGTTTCTCCCTTTTTGAGTTCGTTACTTACCCTTTTCTGTTTTTTTTCTTTTTCTTTTTCTTTCCGTCCGTGTTTTGTGTGTCGTTGTTATCCGTCTGTTTTGTCCTTCGAAGTCCTCCCTTCGAGTCTTTTGCTTTCTTTCGCTCTCTTCCCCTTTTCCTGTTCCTTATCGATCTTTTTCGGTCTTTTATCATCCCACGCCGAGGCAAAAATAATCTCCCTTATCCCTCTTCCTTTCTTTTTCTTTCCCTTTTCTACTCCGGTTATTCTTCTTTCCCCCTATCTCCCTCATCTGTCCCCGGCCCCCGTCCCTCGCTTGTCCCTCCTCCTTCCCTCTCGGCTTCTCTTCGCTCGTTCCTTTTATACGTTCCTTTCGCTCGTTCCTCTCGTCCGTTCCCCTCCTTCTTCCCTCACCTGTTCCCCTTTTCTTCTCTCTCGCCTTTCCTTCATCAATTCCCTTGCCTCGTTCCTCCCTCCAGTTCCCTTCACCTACATCCCTCGCCCGTCCCCCTCCTTCTTATCTTCTGCTCGCTCTTCCCCTCTCCCTTTCCTCTCCTTCCCTGTGCTTTCGCCTCATTCTGTCCCCTCACCCTGACCTCCTAACCAGTCCCCTCCTCTTTCCCCCTCCCCCGTTCCTTTCCTCATCACTCTACCCCCTCTCCCTTCCTCTTCCTCCTTCCCTCTCGCCGTCCTATCGCCCATTCCTCTCCTTCCCTCTCATCGTGCTCTGTTCCCCCCTTCCTCTCCCTCGTTTTAGCTACACTCTGCCCCCTCTCCCACTTCTCTCCTCCTTCCCTCTCGCTCTCCCCTTCCCCGTCCCCTCCCCCGTTCCCCTCTTCTTTCCCTCTTCCTGTCCCCTCTCTCATTCCCCTCCTCTTTCCCTCCCCCGTTCCCCTCATCCTTCCCTCTTGCTCCCCCCCGTTCCCCCCCTCCCTCCCTCCCTCCCTCCCTCCCTCCCTCCCCCTCGCCTCTGCCTCCGTGGCCAACATGGTGTGCTTCCGTCCATCGCATCGCGCAGCCAAAACGTCGTGTCTCCCTCGGCCTGTGTTATTTTCTTGGCATCACGCGGCTAGGCTTCCGTGACGCGTGGAGTCGCCATTTCCATCTGATGTATTGATGAACTGTGACTCTGTGAGGAGTTGGGGGTCCTAAGGGGGGTAGGGAGGAGGATAGGGTAGGAGGAGGAGAAGGGGGGGATGGAGATGGAGAAAGAGGAGGGGAAGGAGATGGAGGAGGAGGATGAAGAGAGGAGGAGGAGGAGGAGGGGAAGGAGGAGGAGGAGGAGTAGGAGAAGGGGAAGAGGAGGGAGGAGAAAAAGGGGGAAGAGTAATGATAAAGGATTGCAAAAGAGGAAAGGGATTAGATATGAGTTTAGCGTCTCCACTTGGATGACTTTGCAACTGAGATACACAAGTGATACAGGGATGGATACAGTGTATTTGTTTATGTGTATTACAGACTCTGGAAACGTGGCTGAGAATGAGAAAGTAAGGACGAGGGAGAGGGAAAGAGAAAAGGAGGGAAAGAGACCGAGAGAGAGAGAGAGAGAAAAAGAGAGAGAGAGAGAGAGAGAGAGAGAGAGAGAGAGAGAGAGAGAGAGAGAGAGAGAGAGAGAGAGAGAATGATATGGATACAGATAGATAGCTAGACAGATAAATAGAAAGAGAGGAAAAGAGTAAGAGAAAGGAGGGGGAAATAATAAAAAACCACTAGGGAAGTGAAAGAGAAGAAAGAAAAGGATGATGGAAAAAAAGGAAAAATAGACTACATAAAAAATATAAGCACAGTAACATGTGTACAAAAACGAATGAGGCCTCGTTTGCAATAAGAAAGGACTGATAAGACATAGTGTTTCGATACAGCGTTCGACTTCCCATCAGGCAATGACATCAGAAGGACAAATTCAGATGTTTGTTGATTTGGAAGCTGAACGCAATAATAATCAATAGAGGTTCAGACTTATTCTGTAACATCACGTCTTGTCTTCTCGATAGTGATTAGTGTACCCTGTCACTCCCTTATTAAAACCTAGAATTTTACTCTCTGGTAATTACGTGTGTGTGCATCACAGAGCTTTTAGGAAGGGAGCGGGGAGAGGCTTTATTATAAATGACTAATATGAGTGACCACTAGAATTCCAGGGAAAACATAACCTCAATGCGTTTTTTTTTTTTTTTTTTTTTTTTTTTTTACAGAATGAACCTTTTACTAAATTACCCTTGGCTATAAATCTTACAAAATGTTAATATTCGTTAGAGCGTTACGAGGACCAATAGTTATAAAAGAAAAGAGGATAAACGAGAAATATGCCTATTAAAATATGTTTTAGTGAAGTATATCGGTTTTCCGAAAGAGGAAAAAAAAAAAAAAAAAAAAAAAAAGTTAGTGCATTCCAAGATCATTGTTTCCCAACGTTTTTATGATCGACTCCGTTACATGATTAGAAGAATAATCCATACACCTTTATTAATACAACTTTACGAAATCATCTTTACATTGCCAAGAACACTCGCAAGGTCTCGCCAATCAAAAACCCACAACTGTAAGAACATCCCTCATGAACAGCGAAGAACAGCCGTCTCCATTGTTCCACATTACAGCCTGGTCCCCCACTATGCCCGGGGCGGGGTCTGCGCTGCACTTCCACGCGTCATTATGCCATGATGAACGCCGAACAAGGGCGGCAGGACAGCGTGATGTATCGGAGTGTAAGCGTCCTCGGGCTTCGGAGATATTTGCTTGTACTCGCTGTGTTTAGCGTGCTTTGCTATTGTTTGTGTGTTTTTCTGCCATTATGTTGGGTATTTTGGTGAACTGTGATTCTTTGTGAAGGGGGCCGCAGGCCTGCCCTCCGCCGACCGCCTGACGAAGGGGGCCGCAGGCCTGCCCTCCGCCGACCGCCTGACGAAGGGACGCCGCCCTCTGCCTGCCTCCGCCCGACCGCTGACGAAGGGAGGCCGCCCTCTGCCTGCCTCCGCCCGACCGCTGACGAAGGGAGGCCGCCCTCTGCTGCCCTCCGCCCGAACCGCCTGACGAAGGGAGGCCGCCCTCTGCTGCCCTCCGCCCGACCGCTGACGAAGGGAGGCCGCCCTCTGCTGCCCTCCGCCCGAACCGCCTGACGAAGGGACGCCGCCCTCTGCCTGCCCTCCGCCCGACCGCCTGACGAAGGAGGCCGCCCTCTGCTGCCCTCCGCCCGAACCGCCTGACGAAGGGAGGCCGCCCTCTGCTGCCCTCCGCCCGACCGCTGACGAAGGGACGCCGCCCTCTGCCTGCCCTCCGCCCGACCGCTGACGAAGGGACGCCGCC
>NC_061842.1:6830781-6833281 GCF_019202785.1 Penaeus chinensis
TCGCCCTCTCTCTCTTTCGTCTGTCGGTGGGGAAAAGGGGCGAGGGAACTCTCCCCTTTTCTCCCTTCCTCTTCTCCTTCCCTCTCCTCTCCCCTCTTATTTTCCCTCTCCTTTTCTCTCAGTCCTCGCTATCCCTCTTCTTTTCCTTTCGCCCTTCCTCTTCCTTCCGTTTTCTCTCTTCCCCCTCTCCTCCTTCCCTTCCTCTCCTAAACCTTGCTCTCCTTCGTCCCTTGCCCTTCCTTTCCCCTCTCTCTTCCTCTGCCCTTTTTCTCTTCGCTTCTCTCATCTCCCCTTCCCTCTTCTATTCCCCTTATCCCTTCTCCGTCCCCTCGTCCTACGCTTCATGTTCCTCTCTATCCACCTCCTTCTCTTATCCCCCTTCTTTCCTCTCCCTGTTACCCCCCCCCCTTCTCCTTCCCTTCCTCTTCCCCTCTCCCCCGCCCCTTCTTCTCCCTCACACATCTACCTCCTTTCCTTCTCCCTCCTTCCTCCTCTTCCCGTCTCATTCCGCCTTCCTCGCCCTTCCTTCTTCCTTCTTCTTTCTTCCTTCTTCCCCTTCTCTTTCCTACCCTCCCCCCTTCCCCCTCCTCTATCTTCCCCTTTCCTTCCCTTCCTCTTCCTTCCTTGTCTTTTCCTCCCCCACCTTCCTACCCCTTCCTCTACCTTCCTCCTTCCTCTCCTTTCCTCTCCCTTTCTCCTCCTCTTTCCTCTCGCTTTTCCTCCCCCTTTTCCTCCCCCTTTCATCTCCTCTTCACCCACCTTCCTCCCTCTTCCTTCTTCCCCCTTTTCTTCCCTCCCCTCCTTCTCCTTCCCCCTCCCCTTCCCTCCCTCCCCTTCCCCCCTCGCCGCCGCGCATCACATTATGCAATCATATATCGTTTTCTTTCATCTCCGCCCGCGTCCCGCCGTCGTTCATCGCAGTATATCGCGCTCTGCCCTAGTCCGATGATATATCAAGCTCAAGGATGCAAAAAAAAAAACGAAAAAAAACGTAAATATTGGAAAAACATTCGAGATCGAAAAAAACCGACAAACTCGAAATGGTCTCAATATATCTCAAACATCTATCTGGATAAAATGGGTGTGCGTTTTCCCTCCCCTGTTTCCATGCTTTATAGACCCAGGTCGGAGATGAATCTGTCCACATTCATCTCTTACGATGCATGTGGACTTTGTGTATAATTTCTTTCCCTTGGTCATCTCCAGCCCAGGCGCTCCTGCCTTGCCGTTGCAGCCTGCAAGCGCCCCCTCCCCCCACCCTGGCGCTGCAACTCCAGCCTCAGGCCCCGATGCGCGCGCACGCGAGAGGGATTCGTTCGGCGAGACAGCCGCGTACAGCCGAGGCTTTTGCGTGTCGTCCTCTTCCCTTCGTCGTGCATTTTAGTACTTTTCTTTCCGCTGCGACATCGAGCATAATTCGGAGGATATGATCCCCAAATTTGCATGGACTTCCGAGATCCGATCGGGAGAGGCGGGCGCTCCTCCGGCCAGATATTTCTTAAAAAGTCCGGAACGTCGACTTGTATACATATCATATAGAATGGCTCCTTCAGTAAAGCTCCATAATATTCAAGTTTTCTGAGAAGTATCCCGAACAAAAATAGTTGCCATAAATTCCCGGAAACCTTCGCTGTCTGATAAAAGCGCCGAAACCTCCCAAGTTTCCCGCAATGGCACGGGAACCTACTCGATTTTCAGAATTCTTAAGGACCCGACTCACTTTTCATAAGCCGGGTAACCGCCACGGCTGATGTATTTTTCTGCCTGGGAATATAAATTTACATCGAGAAGTCTGCTGGGTCTGGGAGCGCATCTTCTCCTTCTCAATTTCTTGCCTTCTTGGTATGCAAATTAGGAAGGAAATCTAAATAATATTGAGATATTGGAGAACACAGCTCGACAGACAGCCTAATACAATCCTACTTAATTTACATATGAACCACCAACTTGTGAATCCTAATGTCAGCTGTGGGAGAAGAGATGAATATACGGCCGCAACAGCTGACTGCTTTGTTTACTTCAACTTTACATACTTTTAGACTCTTGCATCCCCTCGCTCTGCACAGAAATATTATTCGTAGCAATGCTATCTCAGGATTATTTCCGTCGGACAGCTACATGCGGAGCAACTTGATCGATCCTATGAATGCTGTATAAAATACAATTGCTTATTTTTATACAGTTCTTATCGGTGCGTGTGTATGTGTATGTCTACGTATGTGTGTGTATTTGCAAAGAACCGGGGAAGGTTCAGAAGGATATTTTTCTTTTTCTTTCTTTATGTCTGTGCTTATGTGTGTATACGGTATATGTTTATGAATATAAATAGATAGCTAGAGAGGATGAGAGTGAGGGAGAGAGAGAGAGGGCGAGAGAGAGAGAGGGGGGGGGGCAAGAGAGAGAGAGAGAGAGAATAAGAGACGGACAGATAGACAGACAGACAGACAAAGAGAGAGGGAAACACGAAGAAAGATCTACCTTTATGTGTGTCTGTATGAGT
>NC_061842.1:6880781-6883281 GCF_019202785.1 Penaeus chinensis
ATCTCAAAGCCTACGAGGGGGGGGGGAGCGTAAGTCACACGGAGCAACATCTGACTCAAGCACCACATTTATACACGTTTACTTAGTCTTAGTTTTTAGGTGTGAAGATTATTATTCATGCAAAATATTTCACGAGGAAACAAGAAGCCAATATAGTTTCTTAGTATCATTTATGCTATAGCCCGCTGTGTCCATTATACCTGTAATTTCAAAATAACTATTAGTGTTATCATGCAATTTCTTGGTAAGGTAAACCGGAGCTGGTTTCCTTGTCCCTGACACGTGTTCGTCTCTAATGATGCCATCACGTTATCTTATTTCTTGGACCAGGATGTCAAGAGGATCAACATTGCTTTATAATCTTTAGTGGAGTTACATACTGTTTACGTCTACAACATGTAAATTTCGTTCTACTACTGCTGTCGCCTCGTCGTCGCTCCCACGTCATTGCACTAAAATATAATAACTATATTTTATTTTCTTACTGATAGAGCTTGAATTCCATGTGCATTTGTTTATATTTCATTCAGCTGCTATTACCGCGTAATCTCTCTTTTCTTATATCTTACCTTTTTACATTACATTTAGTTACTGTCATCAGCTCCTCTTTCCTTCTCAGTCTTCAACATTAAAAGATTATTATTATCAAAGATTTTAGGGAAACTTTTGTATTTCATTTATATCTAATTGTTGCCATCAGTTCGTCTTTTTTATCAGTCTTCAACAGCAAAATATTTTTAATATCTTATATTTCTGCGAGACAATGTTGAACTCAAATGGCTAACCACAACCATACCTAATCATTATGCAACTTCAATCATCACGTTGCCTTCCCTCTTCGTCCAAAACATCAGAATTAATAACTGGTATTTTATTTTCTGTAGTGAAGCACCACGGAACTCATGTAGGTTATTCATATTGTATTTATCTATCTATATTTCATTACACTGCTGACATCATTTCGTCTCTCTTTGAAGTCCACAACATCTAATTTTATTATCATGGCAAAAGTAGGCCCTTGTGCATTACTTCCACTACATATCAGTCTACCGCTGTTATCACGCCGTTGTATGATAGTATAGTAATAAAGATTATTATTGTTGCCTGTGGCGAAGCAACATGAAGCTCAGTTAGACTATTACTGCTACTTTTTTATAAAATTAAAACACCTTCCCAGTGTTTAAACATCACGGAGGGGGAGGGATAATTATAATGATACTGTAAAATCCACATGAATAGCGTTTTGAGTTTTGCCAAAGGCCGGGAAGAGATTTCAAGGGGCCTATCTCTTTCTGTATTCAAAACTCATTCAACTGTTGTCACCATTTTGTTGTTCTTCTCAAGCAAAGCATCATGAATTCATTTTTCTAAAGTATATAAGGAGCTCATATCTATTACTTTGACTGCATAGGATATTCCATTCAGTTGCAGCCATCACTCCTTCCCAGCGTGTAATTTCAAAGATTAGTATCATTACTGTATTTCTGGGAAGTGGGACGGAGTATGCTATTCGCTCGACTCAACAGTAGTGAAGATCCAGCTATTGTTAGGGATCACATTAAAGCTAGAATGGGATTCCGAAGCAATACGATACTAATTCCAATTCTCCATCAAAAAAAAAAAAAAAAAAGTAAATGTCGACAAGAGGAAAGAAAAAAACACACACGAGGCCCATTATACCAATAAATAAAGAAATAAATATATTGTTGATAAACAAGGAGATTAGAAAAAAAAATATATGAATATGTGAAATGACAATGGCAAAGAATATCGAAGCTATTTAAAGGCTACACCAGAAGATACTGCGAAAGAGTCCCTAGTGTATCTAACAGAGCCCATTTAAAGCCAAAACTTTAACATTTCAGATCTGATAATCATGAAGCTTAATATCTCAACTATAGGATTTTCAAAGCGAGAGACATCAAGGGCACTGTCCCGGACTCTATTAAATTACAGAAAATGATAAAATAAATAAATAAAGAAAGAAGGAAGGAAATAAACCAAAGAGAAACCTTATGAAGGCAGTCCGTGTTCATGCGAAGTATCATTGCCATTATTAAACAAAAGTCAGGCTAAGAATGCATAAAATGCCAAAATGGCACATCCCTAACATCTCGCAAAACAGAAATATTTGAAAGGATAATTATATAAAATGATATATATTGTCAAGGTCCTAGACTAAGAGGACAGGGCTACCTCTGCACACTATGGCGTCTGTGAGAGTAGATCTTTGGCCCATTCTAGATTCTGTATCGCCGCCAAAACACAAAACTGAACTGAAAATGTATGTGTTATAACAAGATTTCAAAAGCTTTCGACAATTTAAGTCATGGAAAATGACTACACGAAGTTACACTATTCTTTAATGAAATCAAATAAAATGCAGCAAATGAATAGACTTTTCACCACTGTATCAAATTCCAGACAGAAACGATAAGTTTAGAGATAATTTTTGAGCTATTTGTAGTTGGGCAGTTGGGAACAATTCGAAATTCACAGC
>NC_061842.1:6885781-6888281 GCF_019202785.1 Penaeus chinensis
TCTCTCTCTCTTTCTCTCTCTCTCGCTTTCTCCATTTCTTGCTCTCTCTCTCTCTCTCTCTCTCTCTCTCTCTCTCTCTCTCTCTCTCTCTCTCTCTCTCTCTCTCTCTCTCTCTCTCTCTCTCTCTCTCTCTCTCTCTCTCTCTCTCTCTCTCTTGTATCATTCCCCTCATGCCATGCTCTGTTTTACCTCATTCAGACTATCCATCTTCCCTTCCCGCTGCCCTGTGTTCATTGAGGTTGCTACTCCTCATTGCTGCTTATTACTGCAGTTCAGCCGTTCACCGAGCGCATTCCGACTCATTAGTTAGGTATAAATTTTCCTACTCACGCCCTCCATGTCCACCAATGCTAGCTGTCACTTTCAAGAAATAAATATATTATGTTTGTTCTGCCACGACTACCTGTGACGTCCATCTCTTGGGGACCCCGTATCACCCTTGGGGCCGGGGTGCACGAGGGTCAATTTCACGCGCTTCGACTTGCCCTGGATAGGACCCTCTGGCCGCCTGGGAGAGAAGCTATATGGGTGAAAAACTGCCTCATCCATAGGTCTTAAATTTTAATTGTTATTGCTCGCCCGTACGCCCGCGCGACATTCGTGGGGGGGGGGGGGGGGATAATAACACACAATTTACGAGAAAAATACCACCGAAAAGAAATGTGTAATTACGTTTAATTTATGGTTTCAATAATGGAGGCGTAGGTGGAATTAGGCTGAATGAGGGACGGAGGCGAGGTGAGGTGGGGGGGGGGGGCAGGTCAGGGGGGAGGGAGACGTCCTGATAGATGGAATCGGGATCCTTTCCTTGCGGAGGATCATCGCGGGGGAGGAGGGGGGGGGGGGGGGGGGGTACGCGCTAAGGAGCAGATGAAATGTACACGCACACATACACTCATACACACACACACAAACACACACACACACAAACACACACACGCACACACACACACACACGCACACATGCTCATTGCGACAAACGTAAAAAAAAAATATTAATAAAACAATATATATCTTCACACTACGAAAATGCATTCGACTGGTTGCGAAAAACAATGCTTTCTACATTTATCGGTGGGTGTATGCATCTACGCATGTATGCATGTATGTATGCATGTTTGTTTGTCTGTGTGAATGTATGTATCTATGTGTGTACGTGCGTATGTATGTATGCATGTATTTATGTATGTATGTATGTGTGTATGTATGTATGCATGTGTTTATATATATGTATGTATGCATGTATGTATGCATGTATGTATTTATGTATATAAGTACATGTGTATGTGTGTAAATATGTATGCGTGTATGTACATATACTTGTCCTCTGGCTATTCACTATTTTACCACCATAAAAGGTTTTTTTTTTTTTTTTTTTTTTTTTTTTACCGACGAAACATTTCTGCAGATTACGTTTGTTAAAAGATACAAGCAAGATTAAAGAACATTCATAACGAGGTCATTATCATTTCTTATTCATTGCAATGTCCCCCGTGCATCTCACTGCCTTTGACCTCAAGTGAGACATCGAAAAGCAAAGACATGATTTTCTATCACTTTTATATCAATATTTTTTCCAAGTGTGTTTTGATCAACGAATCTCAAATATACATCTGAGATTTGACTTTGTTATGGTATGGGGAATGAGGATTTTAGAGTTCGTATCTTTCCAGTCTGATCTTAGAAGCGTGGATTTAAGTAGACGAATGCAGGTCGTCAATGGGCAAGGAAAAGCAATCCCGAAGAATCAATAGCATGGCGTGACGAGGGTCGTGGCGTGGCGTGAAGGCAGACAAAACAGTCTAGTGATCCATTATTTAGTTTACGTCCAAATCATAGATACTTTTTTCTTACTCTCTCTATCTTTTTTTTAACATCCGTTAGGCCTAGACAATATATTTTCCCCGCCGTTCTTTTAATTTACTCAGTGGAGCTATGAATAAACCAATGGTTCATTTCCTTTATGGGTTTTCTCAGAACAAGGGTCGTGGTTATGGCCCGTCCACGAACACCTACTCATGACACCTTGCTTGAAAAGGGGACTCGTTACTCCACAGTTCCAACGCATATTTCGTAGGCCTATATTGCCCCTCTCCTCCCCCCCCCCCCCCTCTCTCTAACCACCCGCGAGCCCCGCCCCCTCCGACGCTCGCTCACCCTTCCCTTCACACCCTTCTTGGCCCGAGCACACGGGACCCCGACCTGCCACACGAAGGGCACGGAGGAGACCGGGAGGAGGCGGAAGGAAAGGGAATTAGAAACGGAGAAATGGGCACAAGGCGTTTCAGATCGGGACGAGGAGAGTTAAAAGGATAGGGAGAAGGATAGGAATTACACTCTGTTGTGGGAACGATGTGTAAGGAGAGTGAAATGAGAAGGTGTTGTGAGAGCGATGAGCAGGGGTGAATAAACTTAAAGAGCAGAAGAAAGTGATTATTAAGAAGTAGGGATAAGGATGAGGAAGAGCATAATATATGAGTTATGAATGGAAACGAAAAGG
>NC_061842.1:6898281-6913281 GCF_019202785.1 Penaeus chinensis
CTGTCTGGCTTCGCATAGAGTGAGGCCAAGTCTGAATCTGAGAGTTGCCACTTCAGACTCAACCTTGTAGATAGGGCACAACCTATACAATACAGCAGTTATTGGTAGGATGGCCTAGACCCCATCAGTTTTGACAATGATGGGGAGGAGATTGATATGGTCAGACAGGGAGGGATTATCCGCCAAGGGGAGGTCATGTGTAAGGAAAGTAATCTTGGCAAAATTGGTGGGGATTTACGATGACCTCCAGGGAAAATGGTGTAGCATTGTACTGATACTGCATCATACTCCAGGAGGCAGGCGAGCAAGTCTTCCCCACAATCTGACCAATTTTTGTCGCAGACAGGGCAATTTGTTGGGGAGATGGAGACAGTTCCAATACAAGTATTAAGGGTGGGATGAGGTTGAGCAGGAATGGGTTTCTTGGTATCAGGGTTGACAATGCTTTAGCTTGTGTTTCAGATATAACTGTAACAAGACGGGAACAATTGGGGCAGCTGCGGAGGGAAACTTTGCAGGTCCCATTTGGCTGGGCTAATGGAGTATTTAAGATATTTGTAGAGGTGGGAGTAGTAGAACGATGGGGATGTGTGGAAGAAGTAGTGTTGACAGAGGTACTATTATGAAGAGGTGGACAATAAGGTCATAGAGTAGTAATAAGGGAGTACAGATAAAGTACAGGATGTTGAGAGAGGAGGAATATCTCCTGGAGGCTGAGTATTGACCTGGGTGGATGATGTGATAGCAGGCATTGAGGAGGGGATAATAGTAGCAGTGTTCAGAGTTGTGGTCAAGGGAGAGCCTGGAGTTGGAGAATCAGGAGAAATTGAATCAGTGGGGCTATTTGATGAAAGGGCAAGTCTCATTGCCCCTAATAATGATAAAAAATCTTCATTATTGACCATGGTAAGCCTAGATTATGTTCAGAAGAGAAATAGTCTATCCCTCAGGGTCTCTTTGAGGGGTAAATGCTAGACAACTAAAAAGTAATACTGTGCCCATGGCTCCCCCAGGCCATTCATAACAATGCACAAAGTCAGCCTTTCATCCTTTCAACACAGCTCACACACACCTTAGGAAATGGATAATAGAAGGGTTTGGAGAAGAGAGGGAAATGAAAAGAGGGAGGGAAGACCATTAGATGAGTTGAGGGCTAAGACCCAAGGTAGGGGTGATTCCTAGCATTTGGTCCCAGTTTCCATCACCTAAGCTCCCCACAGTAGCTACAGGTATAAGATGGGGAGGTGGGGGTTATTACTGTAATGGCTTCCTTCCAAATCCACTTCCATGCAGCTCTGCATTGCGTTTGGACATTTTTGCAAATATTTTAAGTTCAAATTTATTCCATTAGAAAAGGGTTTCATTAACATCTCCCTTTTGAGGAAGATGCTTCTATTCTAAAGATAAGGACTTAAATCTTTGCAATTCTTTCTTGTCATTTCATTCCTATACTGGCTTCCACCTCCACTGTGTTCGGACATTTCTTATAAATAACTCAATTTCAATTTCTTGTATTGGTATGTGTTATTTCTGGGTTATTTCTGTAAGGTATCTCCCAGTTGCTGTTATATTATGGGAATAAATCAGAACTGGGAATGCTGTGTAATGCTTGGGACTCCACTGCTTCTGGTTGCAGTGCCACCCATGCCTGACAGGGTGTCCTTCCACCAACTATGGTTAAGCTCTAGACACAAAGGATTGACCATCCCACTGGGCAGCAAGATGATATTTAAATACAAGTAACTCCAAGGTTCAAGAAAGAAAATCAATATGAAGACCATCAACGTCTCTTTAATACTAAAAGTAACTTGTTGGAGACATCCTAAAATACATTTTGTAAAAAAAAAAGTCATCTTCGTAACACATACTCTTACATTTGAATAAATATAGGTTTTCTGTGAACAGCAACTTAACCTATTACTTTCTTCTTTCAACCTTCTTAGAATTAGTTGTGAAATTGTTTCAAGAAAAAGAACTTATCGAAGGGTACACAAAAAAATTTTAAAATAAATATCTAGTCTACAAAAAACACTAGAAACTGAATCAGCTTGCTCTGTGTACCTATAATAAGGAAATAAAGAAGGAAATGTAGCTCTGAAATTCACAAAGAAAATTTGCTGAATATTTTTAAAGTAAAGTGACACTATAACAATTTCTTAAATAATATCAATATGTTACAATTCTCTTTGAAGAATTGTTAAAATTTTAAAATCTCCCTTATTGCTTTTCTTATACAGTGTCACACTATATAGCAATTACCTCCCTAACTTTCTACTATTTTGGTCACTATAAAATAAAGAAAAATAAAAAAAATCACAGGATATCAGGTATCACCAAGGCTAAATAATGCCATCAGTATTAAAATAAAAACAATGCTCCTGGAATCAATTAAGTACCATTCCAAAACACACTGTCATCAACTACATAACCAAATTCTATGTCTGCAATATAACAACAACAACAGCCATCAGAAGAAATACTTCCGACAGTTGGCAGCACCGCATCGACATTCAGTCTTGCCATACTGAAGTCCCCTGTTTCCCTTGGGTGTCTTCAGTATCATGTCTGGTGAGGTCGACACTGCTCTAATTCCTTCACTTTTCTGAGGAGTTATGACCTCTCCAAGGGTGTCTTCAGTAGATTCTAACATTTAGAATAAATAAAGGAAGATATTAGCAATCAAATGTATGAAGCAATAAAGCAATAACAAGTAACAATATCAGGCACAGTGTTACTCATTGTCAGAGGATTTGACATCCACTAATTTCAAGTTATCATATAACAGTATTTTTACAATACATGTAGATTGCAATCACCAGTACATGATTATAATTTCGTTGCCTTTATAAAACTGTCAAAACAAGTAAACATCACTGGCATTGCCACTCACTAAAATCAAATTCAAATAAGGACATATGCATATTTAGTTTGTTTTTGTTCATTCCTTTGACTGCCATTAATAGGTAGATTGACAGAAACACTTAATATAACTAACCTTTTACTTGATCTGAGTTTCCATTTGCCATGTGCTGGGAGCCAAGGCCCGAGTTGTAGTCGAAGGTCAATTCCTCTCCCTTTTTTATGTCTCTTACACTGAATAAAGCAAGTCTAGGAAGATCAGGGTCAAGGCAGTTCACCCACACATTAAAGACAACCAGATTTGGATCACACTGGAAAATAAAACCTTATGCTTAAGACTATGTAGCAAAAGTACCCAAGACTGATTCTGCACAGATAAATCCTGTTGCACAATATTGACAGACTGACAGTATTTACTTAACTCAGGTCTGTCAGATTTTAAAAACATTTAGCAATGTAATTGAACCTGTGAAAAAAAGTTGTGTGTATGTAACTAGTTAGAATCTTATGCCTCTAACAGCATCCCCTAACTTCCTATCCCTTGTATATGATAAAGCTACTTACCGAGTGGTTGATGAAATGTGATACATTCCCATATTTTGCAGCATCAACTGTGTAAAGATTCTGATCTCCTTTGTCATAATCTAGATCAAAGAGATATGTGCAACCTTGGGCATCTGGGTAAGAAAAAAGGAAAAAAAAAACTTTTTAATCAAACTGATAGATAATTTGCAATGAACCTAACTTAAAATATATATATATATATATATATATATTTATATATCTATATCTATATCTATATCTATATCTATATCTATATCTATATCTATATCTATATCTATATCTATATCTATCTATCTATTATATATATATATTATATATATATATATATATATATCATATATCATATATCATATATCATATATCATATATCATATATCATATATCATATATCATATATCATATATCATATATCATATATCATATATTATATATTATATATTATATATTATATATTATATATTATATATTATATTATATATTATATAAATATATATATAATATAGATATATATATATAATATAGACATATATATAATATATATATATTATATATATATATATTATATATTATATATTATATATTATATATTATATATATATATATATTATATATATATATATATATATATATATATATATATATATATATATATATATATATATATATATATATATATATATATATATATATATATATATATATATATATATATATTATATATATATATATATATATATTATATATTATATATATATATATTATATATTATATATTATATATTATATATTATATATTATATATTATATATTATATATTATATATTATATATTATATATTATATATTATATATTATATATTATATATTATATATTATATATTATATATTATATATTATATATTATATATTATATAATATATATATTATATATTATATATTATATATTATATATTATATATTATATATTATATATTATATATTATATATTATATATTATATATCATATAGATATATATCTATATATATCATATAGATATATATATCTATATATATAATATATATATATATATATATATATATATATATAATATATATATATAATATATATATATAATATATATATATAATATATATATAATATATATATATATATATATATATATATATATAATATATATATATAATATATATATATATCCTTTTTTTTACCATAAAAAGTGCATGTCTGTGATACATCATGTAATCCATATTTCATTACAATACTTGTAATCATATTAAAGGATAAACTGCATGACCATGTTTCCTTTTTCTTTTTCTTATGCTGTTCTGAAATTGGCCTGTAAGCCCCAAAAGTGTTACTACTAAGTTGTCAATACATATTCAATCTCTTATTTCAAATGAACTAACTATCATAATACAAACCATAGATTTTCCCTCGTCTTTCAGCTTCCTCTGAAGTAATCACTTCTCCAACATACTCTGTTACAAAAGTATCTTTTTTAATATTTTCCAATGCTTTGACACCCCAACCACAACCACTTGCAGTCCGGAAAATGCTTAGGCTGACATTCCTTCCTTTTTGTACCACTCGGTTTAAGCAATGTGCGTTGCATTTGCATCTCTTATTACATTCATAGATTGGTGTGCCAAGCGATACCTAAAAGAGAAAGAAAAAACAATTAATTGTACACAATCTTTCTTTTTTGACACCTATAATGGTGGATTAAAAAAACTTCTGATATCAGGGTGTTTCAGTGCTTTATCAAACAATTTGTGGACTCTAATGTTTTGTTTTGTTTTAAAGGGTGCACATCTTATCTTAACCCATTGGCGACGGGTGTAGAAAACTTAAAAAAAACTCTACGCTCTGGCGAACCACGGCAACGCGCCGACTTTGAACGCGTGAATTCGGTTCATCAAGCCGAATCACTGCCTCTGAGCGCTTTGGCGCGCCGCCGCCGCGGACAGCCACACGCCACATTTCGAGCATATTGTTATGACGCCTATAGGCGTGACCCGTTGGGAAGGGGTTAACATTCACAGTTACTGAAGCTTATTTGGTTGTTGTTAGGAAGAAAAATTGAATATTGTGAAGAAATTTTTTTTAAAACTGACAAATAACAAAATGTTACTTATTGTATTCTTACTGCGTCGAGTTATAGACTACCTCAAGATGATATGGTCTGTGCAAATAAAACAGTCTATTGCCATTTGGATAAAGCAAATCAAATGACAAATACAGACATTGGTAAGTTTCAAAAATAAATAAAAACATTTTGCAGAAAAAGAGAAAATAAGACTGCAAAGGGGAGGCATTGCACATAAGTGTTTGTGTGCAAACATAATGCCCACATTTTGGGCCATGTGAGGGCAGTGAAGCATCCAGATTCAGTGGGTTAAGATTCATAAGCAAGGTATTAGGGAAATAAACCACTCCTCAGTAATCAACTAAACAACCATCCATTGCACACAATACTTTAAAAAAAACAGGTCTTACTTTTAATCTCCCATACTTATTGTAGGCAAACCAGGAATTCATCTGGTCAGGACAACAGGACTTGCAATTGTTGAAACAGTCTTCACACTCACAGCCAAGCACCGGTTCTGATGGGATTGTTACACCTAGTCCAGCCTGTTCCATAGAAAAAGAATTATTCATCTTTCTTGAACAGAGATGCAGATAAGAGGAGAGAGAGACATGACATTAAAATTACATATATAGCAAGTCTCTTTAGCTTCAGGAAGATTTGGATTTTTTATCCCTGTATGTTTTTCTATTATATAAGCATATACCGATATTACTGTGTAAATTTACCAGTACAATTACTTACTCTTAGTTCATTGATGTATATAAAATTCATTGCTGGAAGTTCAAGGTCAACATTGTTCTCCACAGTCAGTTTACCAGGATCACTGCACACTGAATTGATTTTTCGCTCCCACATCCGTAGTTCAGCTAACTGCTTTTTGCGCTTCGTCTCTACTTCTCTTAATGTTACATGCTCCACTAATGCCTGTATTAGTTTATCGTATCTCTCCCTCTGGCAAGTGAACATAAAAGAATAATTAATACATCTCTACAGTTTGAACAATATCATAAATATCAAATCTTTGAGAGCCTTATATTTCTTCACTACTCCTTCCCATATCAGAAAACTATCATTGATATAAATGTAAGGTAACGAAAGGAAATGATTGCTGCTTTTTACCTTTCTAGTTGCAATAACTTTGTCTGCTAATTCATTAATTTTAATCTCCATCTTAGGAACCACTGGCTTTGGAGATAACAAGACCTTTAGTGATTTCTCAAAATTCTGCCTCGCTGGGTCAGAGGCAATAGCCAGGATTGCCTCACGCTGTAGATTCTTTGTACTTGGGTCACTGGGCAGTGGATAGCTGCTGAACCTGAAAATCATTTAAATAAATAAAATATCTTCAGGAAATAGAAGCCATCATCACGAACACAAGATTTTCAAACACACTTCCTCTTATTCAACATTCATATACAGGATGATGGCCAAGAAGCAACATTATTGCAAATACCAAAAGCTTCTGACAGCTTTTATCCTTATGATTATTCTAAAGCCAGCTTGAAAAGTAAAAGAGGAAACCAAGAAATCTTAAAAAACAAAACAAAAAAACACAGGGTTAAGTTGACCATAACACACACAGGAGGGTTGGGCAGAAATAAATCAACAATGAGTCAAGGTTACATACCCCTTCACCAAGAATTACATGAATATTCAGGCTTACAACATAAATGAAATTACCAGTAGCCACTAACTATATAATGCATATAAAGATGTATGTGTACTATATGAGGATAAATTCAATAAAATACCCATAAAAATGGTTACATATTGATTTCCTTCATTTTCTTTATGTCATATGCATGTGCAAAAAAAAAAAATTAAATATCTTCCTTGTAAATTCCAACTGAAAATGTTAACCAATCTTTATCTGCTTATGCCCTTTTTACACCAAGAAATAACCAGATGTGGGCTTTAACAATCAAATGGTTGTTTCCTCATTTGTGCATATCATTTATCTCCCTGAAACTTTTTCCAGCTCATAACTTTTCTTTTTCTTTTTTCTTTTTTCTTTTTGTTAAGGGCAAATCAGTTAATCATGAAAATTTAGCTAAATGTTGTAAAAGAAAACATTTTTCTTTGATGCAACATATATTCAAACAAAATATAAAAAAGAATAATGAAAATCTGAAAGACACAAATGCATTGACAGCAACTTCACTAAAATGTTACACCTCATAAGGAATGGTTCCTGTAAGGATTTCAGCAAGTTATATAATTTGTAGACTTTATTGCATGCAGATTAACCATCAGATCTCCATGCAAAGGAGTGCATTCCACAGGCAAAAGGAAGAGGAATTTTGATTAAATTTTGAAACTATAGTTACAAAATCTAGTCAAAGAAAATTATTAATAGCAATTATTGACAATTTCCAACTGTAATTTTGCTTCTCTAACTCAATATGCTCTAAACCAGTGATTCTTAGCCTTTTTAAAGTCACGAACCCCTTTAAGAATCTGGAGAAAACTATGGACCCCCTCCCCAAAAATGTTCACATATTTTTGCATGCAATGTGTATAATGTATTTGATTTACTGAGCTTTGATTGTCTATGTATATATGATCACAAAGTATGATTAAACAAAAATAACAATAATAAAACAAAATGCAATAATTAATGGCCCGGTTTGTATAGCAAAAATGGCTGTTAATTCTCAACTGATCCTCACCGACCCCCTGAATTCTTGGTAAGGGGTTCATGGACCCCAAGGAAAAGAACCCCTGCTCTAAACCAATTTAAAGTCTGTCATTGGAAAGGCATTGAAACTATTGAACTTCTATCTGTTCTTCTTTACTTTTTGAGAAAACTAAGGTAAATTTCAAACATCCTCTTAGGCAGTTCTCTGTGTAAATATAATGTTTATGCATAAATTTTGTGAGAGCAGTGCTGCGGATGGTCATTAAGAAGCAAATACAGTATCGTTTGTCTATGAATGATAACTACTTTAAAATTCTGCATGTTTTCTATTGCAAAAATCTTCATATACCTAAAATCCTAAAATTTACTTAACCTTCTAAACCAAATACTAATACTTCAAGTTACATGAGTTGCTGTAATTCCAGGCTGGCTGAAAGAAATTAGATAGCAAAATTAAAAACAGAACAATTATTCAAACATCTTCCTCTGATGCCAAAACTTCTTCATATAGTTACAAAATCTTTTAAATCTTATTTTTCATCTTAATTTTTAATTTACATAAATCCACAAACAATCAGTACTATTTACTACTAACATGACAGTTTTTGAGGGAGTGTAATAATACAGTCTTGGAGGAAAAGTCAGAAGTCATTTGTGTCCTCTCTCAAAAACTAGAAATCGCTCGTGCAATACCCTTTTCATTGAACATATCCACAACCTTATTTACCCCAAATATTGCAAGAATAGCTTATTACCATCTTAACCCATTGACACCAGGAAAATGCACCATCTACTGTTCCTTTGCTGTAAATTAAATCTTTTCTGAGGGGAGGGAACATACCAGCTGGAAGCTTTCCAGTTCTTAGGCAGTTAAATGATAAAATAATACCATAATTGATAGTGCTTGTACAAATGCACTCTCAGCATCAATGGGTTAACATACAACAGATTCCCTTTAAACCATCCATAAACAAAGTAATAGTTACCTCTAACACCCTCCTTACAAACAAACAAACAAGGTCAGAAACCCAGACACAAACACCTACACCCACACATACAACAAAAATTACAAAATAACAGCAAAGTAACTTTCTAAAACTAAATTATACAGCCTTAAACACATTATATCATTCATAAAGAACAAATTTTAAAAAGATTACTTACTCTTCCTCTGATGTCAGCTTATCTCTATGTAGGAATCTTGTCTTATAAAACTCAACGAGTAGTTCCGCACAGCTGGTCAAGTTCTCTGAAGGTTCCCAGGTGTTGTCTTCCGAACCATAGCCTCGCCATAATACATTGTAAAAGTACTGACCCTGTGTTGGAAATAACTATGTCAAGACTTTAAAATGTCAAAATCCTACAGCTTTAGCATTTAGTACTGCAATTATACAATACAATTTTTTGTTCTAATAATTTAAGTACATCTATTACAGGTACAAATTTCCAAATATTTCATAAACTGTCACGTAACACACAAACAATCCATTTTTACATTGCATAACCTGGTATGTGCACACAACTACCATAACTTTGTTCTTCTATATTCCATTCTCAATATCTATACCTTATTCTACATTCAAGTCAGTTAATAAGAGATCTTGTACCTATACTTAATAAAAAACTCCTCTATGTGATTTTATCCTGCTGATGTGGAAGCCATGTAAAAATGGACGGTCTTTGTTTAAACTGAGACGGATAATCACCAAGTGCAGTCACCAAAGAATCAATAATAAGGCCTACTTGATTTCACCTGCTTACTCTGTTCCCAGTGCTAACCTAGTCCACCAAGTAACATCTCTATTACATCATAAGCTTATATTGTGGCAGGTATGTTTATAACATTATAATCATAATAGCAATAATAATATTAACAATAATAACAATGACTATAATAATAATATAATAATAATATAATATAATATAATAATAATAATAATAATAATAATAATAATAATAATAATAACAATAATAATAGTAACAGTAACAGTAACAGTAACAGTTATAATAGTAACAGTAATAATAGTAATAGCAATAGCAATAGCAATAGCAATAGCAATAGCAATAGCAATAGCAATAGCAATAGCAATAGTAATAGTAATAGTAATAGTAATAGTAATAGTAATAGTAATAGTAATAGTTATAGTTATAGTTATAGTTATAGTTATAGTTATAGTTATAGTTATAGTTATAGTTATAGTTATAGTTATAGTAATAATAATAATAATAATAATAATAATAATAATAATAATAATAATAATAATAATATTAATATTAATAATAATAATAATAATAATAATAATAATAATAATAACAATAATAGTAATACCCACAATAGCAACAACAACAACAACAACAACAATAACAAGAACAACAACAATAACAATAATAATAATAATAATAATAATAATAATAATAATAATAATAATAATAATAATAGTATTAACGATAATATTAATATCTATAGCAATTAAAATGATGGTAAAATAGGTACTTCTTTTTAATTCAAGGACTGGGGTAATCAAGCAAGGGCAGATAGTCCTAGCAACTGACTTCCTGGTGACTAAGCACTTGTGAAGCCAACTATGTATAAACAAAACTGAAAAACAAAAACACAGTGGACAGTTCATGTAGCTGGAACCAATGGGTAAAAAAAAGAAAATCTATGGGAAAAACACTATGGCAAAATTCAACTTTGATTTCATTAAATGCACAAGAATGAGAAAAAAAATCCACACCTCCAAGCAGGGTTGTGGAGTCAGAGCCAGAAGGAATTTGGTGTTGCTGGAGTCAGAGTGGGCAAAAATGTCCCAACTCCAACTCCAACCTCAACATATTTATTTCCACCCGAAAGAATGAGAAATCATATCATTTTCATTTTGTCGCAGTCCTTTATGTATTTTTTAAAGCATAAGATTTTTTTTTTTTCAAGAATATACAATAAAAAGGCCACAACAGCATAGCTATAATCACTTGACTCAAACCTTTTAAGGACATGGATTAAAAGGTAGTTTATAATTGTTATGAAATCCTTTTTTTTTTCTTCTTTTTTTAAATTATATCTAGGAATCAGAGTCAGAGTCAGAGTCAGATACGCAAGGAATTAAGAAGTTGGAATCAGGTGTTTAGAGAACCACCTCCACAGCCCTGCCTCCACAACCTCTTCACAAAAATCCTCTATAGAGACTTACCTCACTCTTCTTATAACTGACAATGGTCTCAACTTCATATTCTGGTTCATCCTCCTCCTCCTCCTCCTCCTCTTCCTCCTCCTCCTCCTCCTCCTCCTGAGATGGTTCCTTGCCGTTTAGTTCCTGGTTCTCACCCTTGTCTACGACTGTAAGGTAATCTTCAATGAGGCTTCTGCGTGGTCGTTTAACATTCTTTGCTGATTGGGGGCCTTCCGAATGCCTGTGGCGTCTTTTCTTTTCTGGCATTCGAGCTTTAGAAGATTCTGCTAATTTTTGCAAGGGTTTGCCTGTTTCGAAACCAGGAACCAACAAGTCCTCATCATTGCCAGCTTCTGAGGCAGGGGGTGTAATGCTGACTGTTGCTTCATCCTTCACAGTGTTGCCTGAAATTTCACAGGATCATAATACGAAATGAATAACAAAATCTCACACAAAAATGGAAACAATGACATACACTAGTATTATTTTCCTTACTTTTATACCAACCTAACTAAGTTTTTTCTTTAATATGAAATTAACCACGTACAAGCTAAAGGAAATATTTCATGGTCCTATGAATCCATTACTTTACTGACCATGCCAAATAACTGAACCAGCTCTGCATAGAGAACATAATATAAACTGAAAATAAATCACATAACACACTGTTGACTTATATTCATCTCTGTAAAACAAGTTTGGTTCTTGAACTATCCTTTAGATGCCATACCATTGTGCTGTGGCGTTTGGCCAATGCTCTCGCTGGGCTGGTCTCTTTCTGTCTTTATTCCTGATGCACCTGTCTTCACTGTTGTTTGTGGCTCCAAGTCAAAATTCTTTTTATCCCAGCCACTTAAGACATTTCCCATATCCAGTAAATTCCCCTCCACCTAAATAAGACATTGAAAATAATGAGGTTATATACTTGAATACCACTGAAAGGAGAGTAAACATATTCTACTTTCATATAAGATGGTCACGAACAGCAAGAGAAAATGTAACATTTTGTTTTTTTCACAGTGATAAAAGAAACATGTTTGTCTGTATGATAGTCTTATCTTATTGTGAGACCTGGGGCAGCCTTCATTTTCTTTGTCAAATTTAAGAATTGTCCTTAAGAAGCCAATTCTAAAATTTGTCTCCGACTCACACTGTTACCAAATTTCAAAGTTAACACATTACAGCCATCTCTGCCAGGCCTAGGCACATAAATCATCTGAGAGTGACCTGGAGCATTCTTTGCCTTTATCCTGCTAATTTTTTCACATGCAGTGATGATATATACTGTCTGATCATCTTACTCTTTTTAAATATCACTGAAGAGTTAGAGCTCCATGAAAACCTTTTAAAGCCAGTTCAGAGGTGCTAAGCCTAAGGAAGTGTAATTGCAATGTAACCAAAACAGTAGGCTAGGTAGCTGGAGGTGGCTCAGGAATCATGGCTGAGCCTGGATGGTGGAACCCAGGCTTAAAAAGGCATGCTCAGACATTTGGGCTTGATCAGTGGGCATGCCCAAGAAGCAACGTCAGAGGCAAAATACTGGCTAAACAGTTTCACTTCCATACCAGTTGTTTAGCCAGTAGTCTGCCTGCCTTCAGTGTCACTTCTTGGGTATGCCAGCCAATCAGGCCTATGCATATGGACATGCCTTAACTTATCATTTCACCTTTCAAAATAACCTAATCTGACAACTGGTCGGCTCTCCAGAGTGCTGGGGAAAACATGAAACATAATTATTTCCTAATATTTGATTTCACTATTTTGGTTCTTTTCCAATAAGTTATACCTTTTTTTAGCTTAATGCTAGGCTATAAATGTGGTTACTTTAGGAAGAGGTTCAAATGCCATTTAATATTCCTTATTTAGTAATCAGGTTTTATAACAGCAGACACCACACTGAAACACTGCCAAAACATTGACTTGATTACAAAAAAAGCAGCAGCTGTCAAAGTCCTGGGTATTTCAAGTGGAGTTGAGAGTGAAAGGAATAGAAAATGAAGTCAGGCAATAAAATCACACACTTTAGGGCTGTATGTATACATCATGAAAGTTGTAATGTAAATATAAATGTAAATGTAAATGTAAATGTCAATAGAAATATGTAAATATATATATATATATATATATATATATATATATATATATATATATATATATAGGACACAAACACAAACACAGTAACATGTACACAAAGATGAAAGGAAAACAGCCACAGTAAGAAGTGAAACTGAATTATAATGTTTCGAACTCTTCACGAGTTCCTCTTCAGCCGAATGATATACCAAAATGGATACAAGGAGAATTTTGACAAGAATATAAAGTGGTTGAGAGACAGAACGAACAAGAGCTGAATCAAGTCTCAGGAGGAGAGTCAAGGTCGAAGAGTCTAGGGAAGGCTTTGCTAACTAACAAGGAGGTAAGGTCATCCAAGCCCCATTGACCAAAATTCTCTCCTTGTATCCAGTTTGGTATATCATTCGTCTGAAGAGGAACTCATGAAGAGTTCGAAACGTTACGATTCAATTTAATTTCTTACTGTAGCAGTTTTCCTTTCATGTATATATATATATATATATATATATATATATATATATATATATATATATATATATATTTATATACATATATATTTATATATATATTTATATTTATATATATATATTTATATAGATAGATAGATAGATAGATAGATAGATAGATAGATAGATAGAGAGATAGAGAGATAGATATAGATAACAAGCACAAGGCTGCAAAAGAGTCCATGCAAAATTAAAGAAAATCTATTAAACACTAGTAAACAAAGGTTATAGGGGTAGGAGAAGAAATCAAAGTCTGACAAAATATTATGCATTCTCAGTTATTGCCCTCTTACACACTGTCTTACAGATAAATCTTATCAGGTACTGTACATACATTTCATTTGGTTACAACAGTTGGTTCTCTTCTTAGAGAGGTAAGGCAAGGGATATGCAGAGTGTTAAAGCTTATCAAAAATGAAATAACAGACAATTATTTGGTTTTCCTCCTCATCCATATTGATGGTAAAAAGATACTTAAAGAAAACCTCAAGTTATTGTTGATGTCTTTTCACACTTTCTCACATCAAAAATTAGATACTGTCAAACTGTTTTAGCAGAAATTGGAAATTATTCTTGCCTTACAGTAAATTACAGACTGGAACCTCTTCCCTCTGAGAGATCTAAGCCAATACCTGGAAGTTAAGGTTTGAAGAGATTCTGGAGGAGAGAAGCAGATAAAAAGTGGAAGAGAAAAAAAAACTCATTTGTGAGAAAGACAGTGAAGATATTGCCGGGGCCTCAGTATACAAATCCCACAATATTCCTTTATGTAATTCCAAAAGACCACAAAAATAAGTTTCTTTACACTTCATCCAAGTTTTCTTATCATAGTATATGTGATGCATTTAACAGGAAATTTATTATCATCTCTAGTAAGAACTTGCATGCCTCCTCCTTCAATACACTAAAGTATGAACTATAAAAAAAATAGCAAGGAATCTTTAATAAGAAATCAAAATACTAAAATGCAGTCAAAAATAGAATATTGCACTAAAGTATCGAAAGACAACATATCTCACCTGTTTCAGGTAGTAAGTAAACTTCTTGATAAATTCAGGATCAGGGAAGAAGAAACTTTTGGACTTGTATGATATAAAGGCCT
>NC_061842.1:6920781-6923281 GCF_019202785.1 Penaeus chinensis
TTTGAGGGAGATTTGACTAAAGTGAATATTAGTGCCAAATCTCAAATCTTCAGAGGAGAGTCTACCTGAGGAAAGGTTACACGAAAAGCTTGTAATGTCGAGAGGGAAATACAAACCGATACATGTTTTTCTCCATCGTTTACTAATTAAGTATTTGGCGCGAAATATAAATGGGGCGCACAGAGTGAAGCATGCAATACCTCATCTAGATTGATTACCTAGTCTAAACTGTTTTTTGGAGGTTAAGACATAAAGGAAACGGTATGATAAGACTCAAAGCAATCCGACGCAGTAATCTAAAACCATGTTATCGTTTTTGAATTTATAAATAAGGTGTACTGCTGACTAATCAATTTTAACAATAGACTCGCCAGCTTTTGCATCGCAACTCATCTAAATGTAATATATATAATTAGATTCAGTCGTCCTCATGAACAACGCTGGTGGAAAAGAGCCTGAAGATAGAAGTTACCTCGGATTAAAG
This sequence comes from Penaeus chinensis, assembly GCF_019202785.1. Classification (NCBI taxonomy): domain Eukaryota; kingdom Metazoa; phylum Arthropoda; class Malacostraca; order Decapoda; family Penaeidae; genus Penaeus; species Penaeus chinensis. The sequence continues at coordinate 6,921,266 of NC_061842.1, forward strand.
GACTAAAAGCAATGGCAAATACCCTTTTTTACTGAATGTTCCAGCTTCTATTAAGACTGCAATATATTTCTGTAGGAGTAGGGGATCCAGTCACATACACGAGCTGGGTTCATTTTTTGTCTTGCATTGTGTGCGGATTTAAAAAGAGAAGAGGATCTCTATCCGATTTCCAGCTCCGTGTTTTTTTTTTTTTGTTTTTTTGTTTTTATGTGTATCATTACTATGTATATGTTACTATCGTAATGGAAAGTCTTTCTAATACATCTACACTTTGTAAAGACCCACGCACAAGGGGAAAATTCTAGCGAACAACACGGTAGCAATACTACTACAATATATTTATAAAAGGAAATACTCTTACATGTGATATGGTGCGCGGAAGGCAAAGATTGCACAAGATGAATTGAAAGTCGTTGACGTCCTCAGTCTGTTAGCCAAGTTAATGAAATAAACTGCAGCTTGTACACACTACACTCCTTTCCGCGCACATCACTGCAACGGACTCCCACACCCTCGCTTCCGGTTGTTTGAATGTTATCGAAATTGTAACCCTTTAATGAATGATCAGTATAGAAATAAAATATAAACTGTTGATTTATTTTCACTGTTCCTTTTAAGCTGTTTGATTCAATCAGAACCAAAGAGATGACAGAGTTGAAGTGATAGTGTGTGTGTGTGTGTGTGTGTGTGTGTGTGTGTGTGTGTGTGTGTGTGTGTGTGTGTGTGTGTGTGTGTGTGTGTGTGTGTGTGTGTGTTTGTGACTGAGGAGAGAGACAGAGACAGCTAGACACAGTAACACATACAGAGACTTCCTACTTACTATCTGATAAGAAAAACAGGCAACACGAACACATTTACAACTGCAGCTTTATCAACGGCATCTGTGCATAAGAAAGGCGACGGCGAAGTTCCTGTTTCTTTATTAGATGTAGTGATAAAACTCCTGGAAATAATGAACCAGATAAAAAATGAGAAATGAAACCTTGTGAGCGACTTTTTTCTTTACTTTTGCAGTTACTGCTTTGGTTATTACTAGAACCGTTATTATCATCTTTATTTCTCATTAGTGTGATTATTATAGCATTATTATCATTACTGCTGTAGCTGTTATGGTATTAATGATAATGATAATAATAAGGGTAATGATAATGACATTGACAAGAATGATAACAGTAATGATGACGATAATAATAATAATGATGATGATGATAATAATAGTAATAATAATGATGATGATGATAATAATAGTAATGATGATGATGATAATAATAGTAATAATGATGATGATGATGATAATAATATTGATAGTTAATCATAATAATGACAACAGTAATAATAATGATGGTAATACAATGATAGTCATAACAATAATGATATTGTCATTATTAATCTTTACCATTAATATTATCATTGTTATCATTATCATTATTATTATTATTTATATTATTATTATTATTATTATTGTTATTATTATTATTAATATCTATATCATTATTATTATTACTATTATTATCATTATTATTATTATCGTTATCATTATTATTATTTTTATCATTATTATTAATACTATTATTATCATTATTATTATTATCATTACTATTATTACTATTATTGTTATTATTATAATGATTATTATCATCCTCATCATTATTATTATCAATATTATTATTATTGTTATTATCATTATTATTATTATCATTATCATTATTAGTATTAGTATTAGTATCAATATTATCATTTTTATAATAATAATAATAATCATTATTATTATAGCTTTTATTTTTCCATTATTATCATTATCATTATCATTATTATTATCATTATTATTATTATCATTACTATTCTTATTAGTATTATTGGTTTTGGTATCATTATTCTTATTATTATCTTTACTTTTATTACTATTATCATTACTATTGTTATTATTATCATTGTTATCATTATCAGTAGTAGTAGTAGTAGTAGCATCATTATTTTTCATTATTAGCCTTTCATTATCATCATTTGTTTTTATTA
>NC_061842.1:6930781-6935781 GCF_019202785.1 Penaeus chinensis
TATAAGTATAGTTTATAATAGTATATTGTAAGTATATTTGTAGTTTAAATGTTAGTCTCAGAAGGACTTCCAAGTTTTATTTTAAGGAAATATTAAACAAGATATATGTGTTGCTGATCAGTTTGAGTTTCTGAACAGCCTGATGAAGGACTTGGCGGCTGGGACTCCTGGGATGTGCCGTCCTCTGTAGTCAGTGATGGTGGAGGCAGGTCCTCACTGTCACCAGAGCAATCCTTGTTGCAACAGCAGATCAACCAGTACCGCTTAAGTCAACAGAGGAAAATGCAAGAAACAGAGGGGCAAGAGGAGGAGGAACCTAATTATTTCCAGGTATGATTTTCTCTGTTGAGTTTTCCTGTTGTAGGTTCTAACCTTTTGTGGTAAGGCGGAATGGGGTATGAGCCTATTGCACCTCTGAGATCATTTATCACTAGTGAAATGCACTGGTCTTAGGAGGAATAGCAGCAGAAGCATTTGTTTTGAGGTCATGTCAGCTTGAGGTGTGAAATGGGAAGCATTTTAAGTTTGCAGTATTGTTCTTAAAATATATTTTTTTGTGTGATACCACTTTTATTAAAAATTCTATATTACTATGTAATATATGTAATATCCTTGTGTAGATCATATACAAGTGTGGATGTTTATATATTTATGTTCATGATGATCTTGATGTTCAAATGTTTATGCTGATCCATTATGGATAAGTGTTTGGTTTTTAAAGGGTTTGTAAGAGAAGAAGCCTCACAGGTGCTACATTATGTTTGTCAAGATAGGATTTTGCATGGAATGACAACTGGTGTCTGTAATGATCAGTTTCCAACAACCTGACTCCATGGTAGTAGGCAAAGTAGGAGATAAAGTTGGTAGTTTTTTTGTTTTTTTTTGGATTAGACTCAATGGGCATTTAGGAAGGATAAAGAGTGTGGAATGACTGGAAGAGCACTGACTCCAGGGAGGATGCTATTTTCATACTCAGGATTCTATTCCTGCCTGCTGAAAATTGAGACTTAATGAAAAAATAAGAAAATGATACTTATTGTCATTTCTATTGCACTGGGTTATGGACTAGCTGGAGAGATAATATGGAGGCTGCAAGGAAAAAAGTCTATTACAGTCTGGATACAGCAAATCATATGACAAATATAGACACTGGAAAATGGCACAAAAACAAAAAAAGCTTATGCAGAAAAAGTAATGATAACATTACAAAGGGGAGACAAGGAGTCTTTGACAAGCTAATGCCTGAATTTTGGGCCACATGCAGGCAGGGAAACACCCACATCCAAGGCATTAAGGTTACCAAATGCATTTTATTAATAGGTGGAACAACAAAACAATCTCCCCGGCTGCTGTTGCTTGTTTGGACCCCCAAGATTATTTAGATATATGTTAGGGAATGATAAAAGTGGCTGTAGTGGTTTAGAGGTAACTTGTGCAGACCATTGACTGGCTACAGTTTGAGTATAGAAGAGTATCCTCTAATACATCAATATAAAAGAGATGTACAAAAAATGACAATTATTATGTTTCTTGGAATCTACACCTTTCACTTTGCCTCTAGCCTCCAAAATTCAGTGGCAACCTATCAGTGGCTATGGAAGTTATCCTTAGCAGCTTCCCCTATTGTGTTTATTATGTGTATGACCTCCTTAGTTTCTGAAAAAAATATTAACCTGCATCTTGAGCATACCCAGAGTCAACACAGGGGATCCTCTACAATACCCTCATTGGAAAACAAAAACAGCTGGAGTGGGACACTACCCTTCAATATGCATTTGAAGCCTCCAAGAGTGCTCTTATGTCAACTGCAACATAGGCCTTTCCAATACCTGGGGTCCCTCTTATTCTTACCATGGATGCTAACAGTGTCGGAGCAATTCATCAACATCTCCCTCATACTTCTTCAGCAGAAGGTTTCACCAGGTCAAGCTAAAGTACAGCACTTTCATTCATGAGTGCCCCAAGCTCTACCTTTTGATCCAATAATTCAGATTCCTCCAGGAAGGCACGTCCTTCAACCTCTGCAGGGACAACAGGCCCCTGGTTTATGCTTTTGCCAAGGTAGCCTGCCAGTAGCACCACTTTTCTGCTGTTCAGTAGCTGCATGGAGTCTGTACTTGGCAGTTTTAAAGGAAGAGTAATCAACCTGATCCATGGCATGTCACACTTGTATCCACTCTCATCCATCAAACTTATCACACAAAAATTTGTTTGGTATGAAAAGATGTCTGACATGGGGCCTGCCTGCCAAACTAGTAACATCAACTACACAACATTTCAGGAATATCACAATTCCCAGAACCAAAGTGTCACATCAGTCAACTCCATGTTGACATCTTTGGCCCCAATGTCTGTTTGCCCTTTCCAAATTGTCCACACACTAGTCTGAAGCTATCTTTATGAAGCAGACTGTGCTGAAGCCCTCTTGTGAGGTTGAGTTAGCCAGTTTGGTGTCCCTGATAACATCACAACAATTGAGGGCTAATCTTCATCTCCAAACTGTGGATGTCTAAGGTGCAGCCGATTGGAACAACTGTCCATGAGCCATGTCATACAACTTGACAGTTAACATGATGGTCAAGTACACCCAGTACAGATGGTACATTGTAATGCTCCTGGCTGGAAAGCCATCCATATGTCCTTGCTTGCCCAAGAAAGGAATCCTCGTCTCTCCTGCAGAAATGGCCTACAGTGAAGCCCTCACCATCCCCACTGAATTCTTCCTTACCCCTTATGGCACCAGTAAGGAAGAGTGTCTCATCTGACTCTCACACATTATTGGTAGATGCAGGTAGACCTTCAAGGATGACTATCAACATCACCATCCAGAATCACTCGTCTTGTGGTACATCTTACTAAGGAACAAAGACCACAGAACTCCTCTGTGCAGTCTTCAGATGTAATGCTGAGGCCTATTTCTTCAACATAAAGGGCTACAGGGACTGGGTTTAAACTGGAGCCAACCTACCTGGAGGACAGTGAGACCACTGGATTAGGTCAACCACCTGACAACAAAAGGGACAACAGGCAACCTCTTCCCTCATTTCCCCACACTGCATTCAGAGCCTCTCTAACAGGCAATCTCTTGTAACACCTGGTAATCTTGCTGCTGAACTTATGAAGCACTCTAATTGAGATAATGAACTCATGGCCGTCCTGCTTATCAGGAGCCATCCTATGACCTGACTGTAACGCCTATCACCTTGTATATATTGCAAGATTTGTAAGGAATGCGTCAACTCATGTTGGGAAAAAATTGTCTCACTATGAGAAATTGAGCTGAGTGTCAGCTGATGGGGAGTTATTTTGTGCTACTGTTAATGCACATAGTGTAACTACCTAGAAAGATGACATGGAGTCTGCTCAACAAAACTTACGATCTTTTTGGTCTGTAGAGGCAAACCACAATCAGGACATGCACAATCCTTTTGGTGAAATCCACTGAGGCTATTCAATGGTCTCACCTAGATCACACTGTGAATAGGGACGTGAATAATAGTAATAGTGATAATTTTTAGATAATGAAAGATAGGTATTTCATATATATGCATTGGTGTAACAGAATTTTTTTTTTTTTTTTTCAGCCTTTGTTGTTATTATAGTCACATCAAGTCTAACTAGCCATTCACAATTGTATAGAAAATTTAGGATATTAAGGCTCAAGGGTCTCATGATTGGTCTCCTTGTTGCAGGACCTCGCTCCAAGTATAGAAGCGAAGCCACAGGTTGTGATTCTGGAGCGGCCTGAGGAGGAACAGCAAGTATCCAATAGATTATCCTTTACACTTTCTGACCCACTTTTGCAAGTAAGTGATGTACTTTTGTCGTTTTCCTCTGATATGGTTTCTGTCTGTGTAACATATAATTTTGTTCGGTGATTAGGGATTTCTCTTTGTCCATTATTAATTAATGTTACCACATATTCATATTTTTTTCTTGAATAGAGCAATAAAATATAATTAGATGAGAAGATAGTCTTTCCATTTTCTAAAACAGAAAAGGTCACTGAGTTACCATCAATTATCATTTGTTGAGAACTCCATGTATTATAAGGATGATTAAAGACAGTGTTAGAATAGGTAATTCTTTAGTTAGAGTATTCAAATGGAGGCATTGTTAGACCTTTAGATATATCTGAACAATCAACTGGGGAAGAGGTCATGATATAAACGACTCCAAGCAACATTAAATCATGTGTCCAAAGTTCCAGTTCGGAAGAACAAACGTTTCCTCTTCTTTCAGTCATCAGAGCTTGAGGACTGGGTTGACGACAGTGAAGGCTGGGAAGGGGAAGCAGATGAAGGAGATCTGGATGCTGTCCTGCGAGAGAAACGACAGTATGAGAGGGAGAGGCGAAGACAAGAACATCTGAGACGCAAAGCTGAAAGAGATGCAGCTCGGACAAATAAACTTGCTACTAGCAAGATTGCTACAAAGATCTCATAGGGAGGGTTGTTTCACTGCCTCCAGATTATATTTGTAGTTGTGATGCACATATTTCAGATTATTAGGGTAGGCACTCACAAAAACAAATTAAACACACACACATACACATACGCACGCATGCGCACATACACATACGCACGCACACAGACACACACATGCACACGCACACGCACACGCACACGCACACGCCCACGCCCACGCCCACGCACACGCACACGCACACGCACACGCACACGCACACGCACACGCACACGCACACGCACACACACACACACTCACACCCACACTCACACTCACTCTCACTCTCACTCTCACTCTCACTCTCACTCTCACTCTCTCTCTCTCTCTCCCTCTCCCTCTCCCTCTCCCTCTCCCTCTCCCTCTCCCTCTCCCTCTCCCTCTCCCTCTCCCTCTCTCTCTCTCTCTCTCTCTCTCTCTCTCTCTCTCTCTCTCTCTCTCTCTCTCTCTCTCTATCATTCACTTGCACTTTCATTCACACTCTCATTCACGCGCACATTCACGTACACATTCACATACACATTCACGTACACATT
>NC_061842.1:6968281-6970781 GCF_019202785.1 Penaeus chinensis
TCGGAATATTAAGATGCCCAGGGCGTCTCCATCCTCCTTCTGCAGCGCCTTCTTTAGGCGGTACCTTCTGCAGTACCTCCTTCGGTATCCTCACGCCCTTGTCCAAACTTGTACTATTGGTCGCGGGGGCTTTTTACGGGGTTTTGGGTGATGCTGAGCGAATGCTGGTCGTCGAAAGAGGCAGTAAGAGCGGTAGCTCACTACACTTTCTCTGTTCATATCGTTTATTAGTTTCTGCATTTCATTTGCAGATTCACTGAAGAGAACAATATCATCTACAAATCTTAGATTGTTTAGGTATTCGATTCCTTTGATGCCCTTTCCGTTCCATTCTAGCTTCTTAAATATTTCATCAAGGCAAGCTGTAAACAATTTTAGCGGGATGGTATCGCCCTGTCTAACACCTTTTTTAATTGGTGTTTTATCGGTTTCCGTGTGGAGATTGATGGTTGCTGTCCCATCTTCGTATATATCATCCAATATTTCACAATATACCTCCTCTACTCCCTGTCTTCGAATAGTTTCTAGTACTGTTGGTATTTGTATGGAGTCAATTTATTTTTCGTAATATAGGGGTTTCCTATATTCGTTAATTTTTTATCTTATTTGGGTGAGCGCGTGGATGTGGTCTGTTGTTGGGAATCCACTGCGGAAGCCTGCCTGTTCTCTAGGCTGGTTAGAATCCAGACTGTCAGAGATGCGGGCTGTGATGACTTTTGTGAACAGTTTGTAAGTGACTGAAAGGAGGCTTATGGGTCTGTAGTTTTTGTAGATCCTTTTTTACCCCCTTTTTTATGTATCAAAATAATCATTGCATATTTCCAGGCTTTCGGATTTTTACTGTTGAGGCATTTGTTAAAAAGATAGGCTAGTTTCATTGTTGCAATTTCTCCTGCATCTATTATATGGTCTACACTAATTCCGTCTTCACCTGGTTTTTCCCTCTCTCCATGCTTTTAAGCGCTCTTTTTATTTCTTCTGTGGCTGGTCATTTGATTTTTATAGATCCCTGTAAAAGTCCTCCACTACTCATATGATTTCATTCTTATTATATGGCACTTTTCCGCCTGGTTTCTTTATTGCATACATTTAATTTCTCCCTATTCCGAGTCTCCTTTTACCTGTTTTCATGCTGGTACCTGAGATCAGTTTATTTATTTTTTATTTATAGTCTTTGCTAGTTCAGTTAATACTGTTTTGCCCCTGTTTGACGATACTTTCTTGGATAATCTGTTTAGTTTCTACCGAGAGCTTGCTGGAGCTTTGCTTGTTTGTTGATTTGGTCAATGTTGAGACCTTCGTCGTTGAGAACTGAATATCTGTTTGGATGTTAAGGTTAAATTCTGTCGCTCTGGTCTTCAAGTTAGCTAAATTTGGCTGCGGTTTCCGTATGAGTTTGTTCCCTCCCCTTATGAGGTATAATTTAATTTGGCTATGACCATTCTATGGTCGCTGCCAACATTTACTTTATTCATAACTTCCACTCAATATTCATGATATTGAGTGATCGAGCCTCCGCAAAATCGACTCTCATTCCTAGAGCCTATTCCGTGATTCCCCTCTACGGTTTCTCCTTCTGTCTTTTACCCTATTTTGGCATAAAAATCCCCCATAATTATTGTGAATTGGGTGTTTACTCTCTCGCTGGCCAAATGAACCCCTTCATAGAAACTATATATTTCTTCATCACTTTCTTCGCAAGATGGAGCATAGACCTGAACAATTTTTAAGTTGTACCTATGATTTAGTTTTATTGTTATTGAAGCCACTCTTTCGCTTATACTATAGAATCCCAAACGTTTGTGAACTAAGGAACCTACCCCTAATTCCTGCTATATACCCTGGAGTTTACCTCTCCAATAGAGCATGTGTCCATCATTTACTATCTTCTGTTCTTCGCCTATACTTCTAACTTCACAGAGTCCTACAACATTCAATTTAATGAAAAAGGGGTTCCTCAAGTAATGCTAGTAAGTCGGATTCAGTTCTCCTTGTCCTTATATTATATGTGCAAAGGTTCATCAACGTGGGGCGGCCTGTTCTTAGCACCCTCTTCTCCGGAGCGATCCTGATCGCCGCCGTAACCAGGGGCTCCTTCGCCTCCGGGGAATGAGGCCGTTGCTCTGTTTGTGCAGTTACCCCGAGTTACCTCCCACCTACTGGCTTAGGTGTATCTTGGTGGGAGGGGGGTAGTTTAGCCGGGATGCCGCTGAGAAGCCCCTCCAGCACGGTTGGCCCTGTCTAGTATGGATTTATGAGCAGCAACGCACGGGCCTGCTCACTACACTAGGGCATACTCCCGACCTGACCTGGCCTCCCTTCACTTCCGTTCGTCTGTTCTCACATGCCCCGTGTTACCACGTTGCCTCTCCTCTCTTTCTTTAGTACCCCCTCCTCTTCAAGCCTCTGGGCTAGTACAATGGTAACGTGTCGGCCTCTCATCCGAGGGGTCGGCGGTTCGCGCCCCGCCCAGGCGCGAGAAGTTACAATTGTCTCCTGG
>NC_061842.1:6980781-6983281 GCF_019202785.1 Penaeus chinensis
TACTAACAATTATGCGACAAATACAATATAAGTTATAATTACTGAAAATAACGTATGTATTCTTAAATGTAAATATCAGTTCGTGGTTATTTTTTCATCATTATACAATAGCATTATACATCTCATGTGTATCTATATATCAATATATATCACGAAAAAATAAACATCTTATGTAGATATTTCATATTTATTGCAATTGGATCTTTCTTCCCCCTCACCATTAAACCCAAACGGGTTGCAAAACGACCCCTGTCCATCAGCCCTTGCCCCCTATACACCGTAGCCTCAGTACCTTCGCCCCAACGAAATGGAGCTTCTAGTGCGGGAGGCCATAGCTTTGCGAAAGGGCCTCCTCTGACCCGCGCCCTTCGGAGGCTTCGATTCCTGAGATGAGATCCGATCCCTTGAAGTTCCCTTGGAAGACAAAGGAAGATCCCTTGACGCCAGACCCGGATGAGGCCCCGAGATCGCCAAACTGGTTCCCGGATGTGGGTCCTTGAGAGCCAGTGACGGAGCCGAGAGATCCTGAGGGAAATTCGGAGGAACCGAATTCAACGGAGCCTCCCTGAGGGCCAGAGGAGGATCCCAGAGAAGCTGAGTGGAAGCCAGCTGAGGAACCCTGAGTGCCAGAGGAAGATCCCTGAGTGCCAGACTGGAAGCCAGTTGAGGATCCTTGAGTGCCAGACTGGAAGCCAGTTGAGGAACCCTGAGTGCCGGACTGGAAGCCAGTTGAGGATCCTTGAGTGCCAGACTGGAAGCCAGTTGAGGAACCCTGAGTGCCAGACTGGAAGACAGCTGAGGATCCCTGAGTGCCGGACTGGAAGCCAGTTGAGGAACCCTGAGTGCCAGACTGGAAGCCAGTTGAGGAACCCTGAGTGCCAGACTGGAAGCCAGTTGAGGAACCCTGAGTGCCAGAGAAAGATCCCTGAGTGCCAGACTGGAAGCCAGTTGAGGATCCCTGAGTGCCAGACTGGAAGCCAGTTGAGGAACCCTGAGTGCCGGACTGGAAGCCAGCTGAGGATCCCTGAGTGCCAGACTGGAAGCCAGTTGAGGATCCCTGAGTGCCGACTGGAAGATCCCTGAGTGCCAGACTGGAAGCCAGTTGAGGATCCCTGAGTGCCAGAGGAAGATCCCTGAGTGCCAGACTGGAAGCCAGTTGAGGAACCCTGAGTGCCGGACTGGAAGCCAGCTGAGGATCCCTCAGTGCCAGACTGGAAGCCAGTTGAGGAACCCTGAGTGCCGGACTGGAAGCCAGTTGAGGACCCCTGAGTGCCAGAGGAAGATCCCTGAGTGCCAGACTGGAAGCCAGTTGAGGAACCCTGAGTGCCGGACTGGAAGCCAGTTGAGGAACCCTGAGTGCCGGACTGGAAGCCAGCTGAGGATCCCTGAGTGCCAGACTGGAAGCCAGTTGAGGATCCCTGAGTGCCAGAGGAAGATCCCTGAGTGCCAGACTGGAAGCCAGTTGAGGAACCATGAGTGCCAGACTGGAAGCCAGTTGAGGATCCCTGAGTGCCAGAGGAAGATCCCTGAGTGCCAGACTGGAAGCCAGTTGAGGATTCATGAGTGCCAGAGGAAGATCCCTGAGTGCCAGACTGGAAGCCAGTTGAGGATACCTGAGTGCCAGAGGAAGATCCCTGAGTGCTAGACTGGAAGCCAGTTGAGGAACCCTGAGTGCCAGACTGGAAGCCAGTTGAGGATCCCTGAGTGCCAGAGGAAGATCCCTGAGTGCCAGACTGGAAGCCAGTTGAGGAACCCTGAGTGCCAGACTGGAAGCCAGTTGAGGATCCTTGAGTGCCAGCCTGGAAGCCAGCTGAGGATCCCTCAGTGCCAGAGGTGGATCCCTGGACGCCAGATAAGAATCCACTTGAGGATGCCAGAGTGTCAGAGTGAGTGCCACTTGAGGATGCGAGCGTCCCGTCAGCAGACCCAGTGGAGGACCCAAGGGAGTCCCTGGAGGCCGAGCTGGCGCTGGAATCTCCGCCGCCTATGGACCTGAAGTTGAAGGGTCGGGGATGTTAATTCACCTGTCTTCATTTCATCTTATTCGGTCAAGAAATATTTGAAGAGTGGTCGCTCAGTGAGTGTAATCGTGTATTTATGTGTACACAAGGACAAAGCCAAAACAAAAACATACACGTGCGTACGCGGGTGGAAATGCACACACACACACACACACGCACACATATATACATATATATATATATATATATATATATATATATATATATATATATATATATATATATATTCAAACACCTTTCATTCTCATGACTTGACTGGGTAAGCTCTCTCACCCGGACAGCGACGAGGAGGAGGAGCTGCTCGCTGCCGCCGAGGCGGAGCTAGACGCCTCCTTGTTGAAGTTGACTCCTGAGGCCGAGGAGGAGAAGCTGCTGGAGGAGGAGTCATGGCTCGAGGACGAGGCGGAACTCGAGGCCGCCGAGCTGGACTGGAAGGAGAAGGTCTGTCCCGGCGCGAGCGGAGGCAGCCTGGGGGCGCC
>NC_061842.1:7048281-7060781 GCF_019202785.1 Penaeus chinensis
AATAAGATACAGATGTATTTTACAGGTGTGAATTTCCTTTTCTTGGATTCACGGGAGTAAGTGGTATTTGTGGAATCTCTTTTCGGGCACCAGCAGTAGTCTGCAATCATGTTAGTATTCCATCTCCCTTGACATCTCTTTTCCATGGTATTTATGCCCAGATAAAATCTATCTCCTTCATCATCACTCACTGTCTCAAGATTTTCAGGAAAATAATGAATATGACTATTAAGAAAGTGAACTTTCACACAAAAAATAATGTAAAGTTTACTAATTCGTCCAGCACAGATAATTCATATAGGCCCTGGTCACAGATCACAACCATACCCTTGTAGCTACGTCAAAAGCCTGCCAAACAAGAGACCTTCCACTGCTCCATCTTCCGGAGGGTGGTTCTTACTGACCAAATTCGTCCTGACCCCATGTAGTACTTCGTGGCGATACGTGACGTGATAGACAAATGATATTACTAATTTGGGAAACAGGACCACAAAGTTACTGTAAAACAAGTACTACTTCTTAGTTTAGAGCAGTGATATCAACACTTTAGCACAGAATACTACATATAAAAATGATTTGCATTCTAGTCAAGAGCAAGGATAATTTGGAATGCCCACATGCAACCTGTTCACCATTGCTTTATGTTGCAGTAAACATAAACTTACAGTAAATAAATGGGATCAAATATAGAGTACATTAGACAGTAAACCAGTTTGCATGAACGATATGTGTCATGAAACAGGGATTCAAAATGACCAGAAAATCAGCGACTTCGCTGATTATCTTTAATCCCTGACAGCTTATGAAAATACCTATATCTTAGTACTTCACAATCCAGCTTTCACAACTAACTTCTTCACAGAGAACCATAACGCTCTTACATATATTGCATATAAATGGCAAGAAGTCTTATATGACCTAGATTTTTTATGGTTTTCTTGGCCATATAGAATTTAAAACTAAATTTGGTTGTGCTTGGTGGGGACGTCTGCTAAAGACGCTATTTTGCAAGAAAGTGAATACTTAAATATGTGTGCGTGTGCGTCGTGTATACCATTGGTCTCTGAAGTTAAAACACTTGTTTGAAGTACAGATCACACAAGGCTTCTGCGGCTTCTGTGGAGTCTATGTATGGTGTGAGTGGAGAACCATCTCTTTTAATACATTAGGACAACATGGACCTGATTTACTACACAAGAATATAGAATAATGGAAAGAAGATGTTGGTCATTTAATGCACATGCCTTGAAGCAGAATTATTGTTCTGATGTCAGAACAGAAATGACTATTGAAGCAAAGAAAATACTATTGTAAGTTAGTTTTAACCATGCTATTGCATCTCTAATATTACCTGTCACGGCTAAAATTGACAAATCAGTTAATCAGTTATCACAGCTTAAATAATATATTTTTTTAGATTTTGTTCATATAATAGGTGCATCTTTAGCACAGTCTGTTTCATACCCTGCCCTGTTTTATTTAGTACCATAGTGCATTGCCAAATATGCTTAATTACGGCGTTTACTCTTGAATTTAATAGCGTAGTAGCATTCAGCCGAGAAGGCATTCGCACATGTAAATAGTTATGCAGTTCTGACGTCTTCAAATCCACTCCCTCGTCTTCCTCACCTCCCTCCCTCCTCGTCTCCAATCCTCGCATGCTTTTCCCCGGACAAAAACGAGTTAGTAATGTCGAAATCGACTGATAGTGGCCGTCTCTCTCTCTCTCTTTCTCTCTCTCTCTCTCTTCTTCTCTCTCTCTCTCTCTCTCTCTCTCTCTCTCTATATATATATATATATATATATATATATATATATATATGCTTGTGTGTGTGTGTGTGTGTGTGTGTGTGTGTGTGTGTGTGTGTGTGTGTGTGTGTGTGTGTGTGTAGATATATATATATAATCCAATTATACATGTTTTACGCTCTTAAGTGCCAGATAAATAAGTAGTTAATGCTGAGTATGGTAGGGCGATTCACGCAAACGACCGTGATTGTTCTACCCTGTATGGGCGTTTTACAGTGCACCGTATGTTATAATGGTCACCCTCAGAGAGTAGTCAGCATAGTAAGATATGCATAACTGGATTTCGTGTGTGTTTATATATATATATATATATATATATATATATATACATACATGCACAGAGAGGGGAGAATGATGGAGGGAAGTGATTGAGGAAGGAGGCGAGGAGGGAGGGAGGTGAGGGAGACGAGGTAGTGGCTTTGAAGACGTCAGAAGTGCATAACGATTTACATGTTCGAATGCCTTCCAGGCTGAAGAATACTACGCTATCAAATTCAAGAGTAAACGTCGTAATTAAGCACATTTGGCAATGCACTATAGTACTAAGTAAGAAGGGCAGGGTGTGAAACAGACCGTGCTAAAGAGCCATACTGATCTGTCTGTTCGTTTCGAAGAGATTTAGGAAAGGCCCTTAAAACGCATAGTAGTAAACTGTAATTATATTATTATTTCTTTATACTTTTCTGCGTCTGCATATGGTGTGGGTGCTTTTGTATGTGCTCGTGTGTGCTTGTGTGCGTAGTTTTGTGGAAGCGAGGGCATGGTATATTCTCTTTCACCGCAGTGTTTATTGTCGGCAATAGAAAGAATTGATCAGATATTCTTTCTTTCGTTTACTGTGTTTTGCTTGCATAACAAAGGATTATATATATATATTATATATATATATCATATATTATATATTATATATTCATATATATTCATATATACAAGGGTGCAGTGCTGCAGGAGCTCGTTGGTTAGTGGCGCAGGAGAGTACTAGAACATTTGTAATAAATCAATTTTATATTTTCTTTTTTTTACGATTATATTTTTGTACATTTCAAAGTGTACAGGCTTGAACTGTACAGCTACGAAACATGTAACATCCGACGCTATGTGAACACTTTTGTCAGGCTCTCCTGGAATGGCATCGCACCCATGTATGTATGTGTATGTATATATGTATATGTATTTGTATATGTATATACATATACAAGTATATATGTATATGTATTTGTATATGTATATACATATACATAAACACACACGTGTGTGTGTGTGTGTGTGTGTGTGTGTGTGTGTGTGTGTGTGTGTGTGTGTGTGTGTGTGTGTGTGTGTGTGTGTGCGTGTGTGTGTGTGTGTGTCAATCCGAACTCTAGCCATGCGTCTTACCATCTAGGCTACTAGGCTACTTTGTGGAAGGTTCCCAAGTGACCTGACCTCAACCCCCAGTTAGGTTGCTTTCGGTACTCCTGTTGGCCTTGTCAAGGTTAGCAAGACAATGAGGCCGCGCTCGGAACCCTGCGAGGCCTTCTTTACTCACATTGCAGTCAGCATTACTACAGCAATGTCTGTAATTTGTAAACTGCATAGGTTTTTTAACTATTGATGTATAGGTAACTTATCTACATGTGGCAGACACTAAATAACCTTTGATAACAACAATGAAAGTCTATAGAATTATCTACCATTATCTTATGGATGTCTGCAATTGTCATCGTTTACATACCAATGTTATTGTAACGTCATCTCGTCCTGCTCACCTGGTTACAAAGGTAGCCAAAATAAGGGCTCCGAACGGTCAAAACATTTTGTCCATTTTGTCCAACACAGCATTAAGAACATTGTCCTACAGAACGCATCCTTCCGCCATCAAGTGAACCAAGGCCTGGTTCGGTTCACAGCTCAGCTCGGGCACCGCTTTCCCAGTCTTATTAATGTATGTGCTCCTGTACATTTTGTACTCTTATTTCACAAATAAAAAAATCAAAGCCAAATGTCCCTACACTATTCTGATAGGAGGCTCTCTTACGTTTATATATATATATTTGTTTTTGTTTTTGTTTTCTTCTTTTTCTTTCTTTTTGAGCAGGACGTTAAACAACACCCTGGGATTCTCCTGAGCAAGGATAGTACCCAATGAGCTCTAAGTGCCAGGGTTACGGTGGAGCTGCTGGCAGCAGGGCAGTGGTTTCTGCAGAAAGCGTTTATCAGTGCAAATAGTAGTTTACGGCAGATACAGAATATGTCTGGCGGAAGTTTCGCCCTACTGAACAAAAGGCATAGATAACATTCCTAGTTAGAAGGAACTGAGAGAAAAGAAAAAACTTGGGGCCTTTACTTTGCTTATTTTATGGCTCCTGACCACATCCCAAATATAACTAAATACCGCATCGGTCCGTCGCCCAGGTTACCTAGGGATGAGCAGGATTCATTTGGTTAGAAAGGCGCAGGACCGTTTCATTTGGAGATTTGTGTGGGATTCCATGGTTGATCAGGTAAATTATCTTTCAGTTTCATGATGTGTGTATATATATATATATATTGTAATAGGTCTGGATTTTTACAGAGTCTCATTTATATTGTTCGTAATGACAGGTTTACATGGAGCTGACTCTATTAGTGTTATAAGAGAAAACAGGAACGTCACAGATAAGCGATACCGGGAACGGCACACGAGCGGTGGCGTGGCCGGACCTAGCCAAGGGAGGCCACGTTTGGAACTGTTTACTCGATGGAAGAAGAACGCAGTTTACCGGGGTTCCCCTGATGAGAATCCAGGTCACATAACAGTACGTCTAGGATGTGCTAGGGTCGATAATAGCCCAAGGGTATAACTAGATTCCGCGTGGCTTGGGTGAATTCATAAGCTTTATGACCGTCATATATACACAAATATGTTCTGTATGTATATGTGTATATATATATATATATATTTACATTGTGTGTGTGTGAAAAGGTTATTTACTAAAGATGTGTATTTACAGTTTCTATTCAGAAGAGGATGTTTTACCAGACTTAGTCGGTTCATTAATCACTCCAAATAAACAAACTACTCGCGTGCTGCTTCATATCTGATCTCTTTTGTTTTCAAATATGATCAATATATCCAAAAGAATATTTCTAAATAATATTCACTGTTCAATAAACAAAGAAGGAACACTATTATATCCGATAAATTGTTACAGTTTAAAGAGAAAGGAATTTGGTATAGGCCTACCTTTCCAATGATCGAAGCTGTCTGAATTATTTGTTCATAGAAGAAAAAGCGGTCTTGCTAGCAGCTCAGCTCAACGCAGGTCATCAGTTTGCTAGTCCAGGATAAGCAAGTGCTAAAACCACCCTGATGAGTATATAGTAATCAGTAAGGAAGAAACTAATGCGTGCAAAATAACAATAATATTGATGATGATATTAAATGATAAATAGAAAATAAATATCAGTAGAATTTCAACTTTTTCTCCGTTATGCACACAACATGGTATGTGTTGGATGACAGTCAATCAGTTATTGTTACATCATGCTGTTCAGAATGTAATCCTAGTAATGAGTGGGTTAAGAAACCTATATGGTTCAAGAATTCTTTACACGGGTATGTTTGTGTGCTTATGCTACATTTGTCAGAAGAAAGTAAAGGCGTAGATGTTGTTCATTCAGTTTTATTAAAGCCAGACACCTTATTTACACAACCGAAGAAACACATGCTTTTCAGATCAGCTAAATGCTTGAGAGGTCTCGACTCAGACTTAGCAGGATTATTTTAATGCATACAGTGTTCTTTTGTCCAATACACTTTTTGTTTATTTCCGATACAAAAAAGGGCTTTGGAAATCTGCATCATGTAAAATGTATCAAAATAATTTTGTAATTATTCAGCACACCACGAAACCCAATGAATAGTATACTGTCCATGCAAGTCTCTTCATTTCGGAAAAGCAAAATTTAGTCATCTTTAATCTACTGTAACACATGTGGGTCAGTTGCATGGTCTACCACTCGATAGCTGGCTTGCACACCCAGTGATGATCGGGGTGGTGGTAACAGGTGTCAAAACAGCACTTCTCGGTAGCGCCACAGGAGTCATCGTTAATGCACTGTTTGGGTGGATTTCCCGTCGGACACTGCTTGGTCTCCGCCGGGCAGTATCCCGCATGCACTGTAGGTGGAGTGAATGTAAAGTTGGTATGAGTGATGTACATGCAAATGTGTTCAACGTGTGTGACAACTTATCAGTCACTGTGTTTTCATTGAAAAAACTTTGAAATGGGCAGAGAGTATGATTGTGGTTTGTGAGTTTAGCACTGCGAGGTATTAAAAGAAGAACACTGGAAATCCATAAGAGAGGAACAGTATAAGCTCTCAGGAAATAAGCAAAATGAGATTCCTGGCAGTAGATATACCGTAAAGCAGACATGTATGAATGTAGTGATGAGACCTTGTGTTAAAAGGTTATAAACTTCCCGGTGCCAAATTTGTGATATAGGTATCCCACATCTATTGTGCTGGAGACGTTGGCCAGTAAATTGGAAACTTCATATCGACTTCTGCATATGTTACATTCTAGAAACATAATGCATATTTCCGAATTTCTTTAAAAACTTCAGGCGAATGAGAAGTAATTTTTTAGAGACTTCTGCTGGATAAATATGTACAGGTGTCACGGTCTGTGCATAATTCTTCTATCACATCACAATTTTTTTATTTTTTTCTGTCTTTATTAAGATCGGGTATCCTATTAAACAATCTTTTTTGTTTTTGTTTTTGTTTTTTAGACTTAATATGATATGAAGTTGTATTTTTCATAAACAATACACTGGGGAGAGTTATCTTATTACCTTTAATTGCCAGCAGACCGCTTAGGAGGGAGATAAGACTGGAGACTTCCGGTGGACAGGGTAGCTGTTGAGAATTGGTCTGTTTAAGTGCATTTCGATGGGTTGGACCAGATTCAAAAACAAACTGAAAACGCCTACAGTTCTATGGTCATTGATTTAATTATCAATGATAAATTACTGTTGCTATGTACATAGAAACAATAAACTAAAATTTGTATTATTTTCTATGAATAAATATTATGAATCCAAAAAAGAAATATTTTTACTATGAAGACAAAATTATTCCAGATTCATTGACCAACATGCTACATATTTTGCTTTTTCTTAATTGTCAGGAATGCATAAGTCTTGTTAACTGATTTTCGCATAGGATCATGCCATTCTTCTGAATGAAAATATTAGTAAGATTTTATATTCTACAGATGCTTGCCTCCAGTACATACTCATGCTTTTGTAAGAGCAATGGACTTCACAGAAAGGTATTTGAAGTCTTCAAAGATTTGTAGAAAAGCTGTTAACCACAGACAGTTATGAATAGGAATACAACCAGTGTAAATAATTAAGAACAAAATTCTTACCGGAGCCTGAAGGTTGGCCAGAGGTTGACGACGAAGTAATCTGAGTGCTGCTCGACCCAGGTCTTGAAGAGCCTGAGCCAAAGGCACCTGGTCGAGAACTACCGAAAGTGGAAGATCCAGAGCCAAAGCCAGTGGATCCCGGACCAGAGGAGGTTGGTCTAGAAACACCAGCACTGTGGCTACCAGGACCAGTACCACTAGCACCTAATTTAGGACTTCCAGGACGTGAAGATCCAGACCCTGATGTAGGAGCACCAGGAGCGAACGAAGAGGGTGCGGAAAAGCCAGTGCGATGAGCGCCAAACCCAGGTTTATCAAAAGAGCTTTCTATAACATTAAGGGTGACACTGCCACTAGAGAAACCAGGGATCCTAGAGTCAGACCCAGTTCCTTTGGTTCCTCCTGAAGATCCAGGTCTCGAACTGCTTCCAGTTCCTGGTTGGGAACTAGTAGCACTGAAAGTAGAACCAGATGAACCTGGACGAGAACCAGTACTGAAGGTAGAGCCAGAACCAGGTGAACCTGGACGAGAACCACTAGTACTGAAACTAGAGCCTGGACGAGAACCAGGAGCACCAAAAGTAGAAGCAGATCCAGGTGAACCTGGCTTTGAACCAGAACCAGAACTATATCCATAACTACTGCTTGTAGAACTAGAACCAGGTGAACCTGGGCGAGAACCAGAAGCACCAAATGTAGAACCAGATCCAGGTGAACCTGGGCGAGAACCAGGAGCACCAAGGGTAGAGCTAAATCCAGGTGAACCTGGGCGAGAACCAGGAGCACCAAGGGTAGAGCCAGATCCAGGTGAACCTGGGCGAGAACCAGGAGCACCAAGGGTAGAGCCAGATCCAGGTGAACCTGGGCGAGAACCAGGAGCACCAAGGGTAGAGCCAGATCCAGGTGAACCTGGGCCAGAACCAGGAGCACCAAATGTAGAACTAGATCCAGGTGAACCTGGGCGAGAACCAGGAGCACCAAGGGTAGAGCCAGATCCAGGTGAACCTGGGCGAGAACCAGGAGCACCAAAAGTAGAGCTAGATCCAGGTGAACCTGGGCGAGAACCAGGAGCACCAAAAGTAGAACCAGATCCAGGTGAACCAGGAGCACCTAAAGTAGAACCAGATCCAGGTGAACCTGGCTTTGAACCAGAATTAAAGCTAGATGAAGATGAACTATATCCATAACTACTGCTTGTAGAACTTGAACCAGGAGAACCTGGAGCACCAAAAGCAGAACCAGATCCAGGTGAACCTGGGCGAGAACCAGGAGCACCAAAAGTAGAACCAGATCCAGGAGAACCTGGGCGAGAACCAGGAGCACCAATGGTAGAGCTAAATCCAGGTGAACCTGGGCGAGAACCAGGAGCACCAAATGTAGAGCCAGATCCAGGTGAACCTGGGCGAGAACCAGGAGCACCAAAAGTAGAACCAGATCCAGGTGAACCTGGGCGAGAACCAGGAGCATCAAAAGTAGAACCAGATCCAGGTGAACCTGGGCGAGAACCAGAAGCACCAAAACTAGAACCAGATCCAGGAGAACCAGGAGCACCAAGGGTAGAACCAGATCCAGGTGAACCTGGACGAGAACCAGGAGCACCAAAAGTAGAACCAGATCCAGGTGAACCTGGGCGAGAACCAGGAGCACCAAAAGTAGAACCAGATCCAGGTGAACCTGGGCGAGAACCAGGAGCACCAAATGCAGAACCAGAGCCAGGTGAAGCTGGACGAGAACTAGAACCTATCCCAAAGCTGGGTGAAGGTGAACCGAACTCATATCCAGAGTCCCCAGAACCACTTCCAGTAGAACTTGAACCAGGAGAACCGGGGCGAGAACCAGGAGCACCAAAAGAAGAACCGGACCCAGGAGAACCTGGACGAGAACCAGGAGCAACAAAAGTAGAACCAGATCCAGGTGAACCTGGACGAGAACCAGGAGCACCAAGAGTAGAACCAGATCCAGGGGAACCTGGGCGAGAACCAGGAGCACCAAAAGTAGAGCCAGGGGAACCTGGACGAGAACCAGGAGCACCAAAAGTAGAACCAGATCCAGGGGAACCTGGAGCACCAAGGGTAGAGCCAGATCCAGGTGAACCTGGGCGAGAACCATGAGCACTAAAAGTAGAACCAGAGCCAGGGGAACCTGGGCGAGAACCAGGAGCACCTAAAGTAGAACCAGATCCAGGTGAACCTGGGCGAGAACCATGAGCACCAAAAGTAGAACCAGAGCCAGAGGAACCTGGGCGAGAACCAGGAGCACCGAAAAGTAGAACCAGATCCAGGGGAACCTGGGCGAGAACCAGGAGCACCCAAAGTAGAACCAGATCCAGGTGAACCTGGGCGAGAACCAGGAGCACCAAAAGTAGAACCAGAGCCAGGGGAACCTGGGCCAGAACCAGGAGCACCAAATGCAGAACCAGAGCCAGGTGAAGCTGGACGAGAACTAGAACCTATCCCAAAGCTGGGTGAAGGTGAACCGTACTCATATCCAGAGTCCCCAGAACCACTTCCAGTAGAACTTGAACCAGGAGAACCTGGGCGAGAACCAGGAGCACCAAATGTAGAACCGGACCCAGGGGAACCGGGGCGAGAACCAGGAGCACCAAAAGTAGAACCAGATCCAGGGGAACCTGGGCGAGAACCAGGAGCACCAAAAGTAGAACCGGACCCAGGAGAACCAGGGCGAGAACCAGGAGCACCTAAAGTAGAACCAGATCCAGGGGAATCTGGGCGAGAACCAGGAGCACCAAAAGTAGAACCGGACCCAGGAGAACCTGGACGAGAACCAGGAGCACCAAAGGTAGAACCGGACCCAGGAGAACCTGGACGAGAACCAGGAGCACCTAAAGTAGAACCAGACCCAGGAGAACCTGGACGAGAACCAGGAGCACCAAAGGTAGAACCTGACCCAGGAGAACCTGGACGAGAACCAGGAGCACCAAAGGTAGAACCGGACCCAGGAGAACCTGGACGAGAACCAGGAGCACCAAAGGTAGAACCGGACCCAGGAGAACCTGGACGAGAACCAGGAGCACCAAAAGTAGAACCAGATCCAGGTGAACCTGGGCGAGAACTAGAACCTATCCCAAAGCTGGGTGAAGGTGAACCATAACCATATCCAGAACCACTGCCAGTAGAACCGGACCCAGGAGAACCGGGGCGAGAACCAGGAGCACCAAAAGTAGAACCGGATCCAGGTGAACCTGGGCGAGAACCAGGAGCACCAAGGGTAGAGCCAGATCCAACACCTGGGCGAGAACCAGGAGCACCAAAAGTAGAACCAGATCCAGGTGTACCTGGACGAGAACCAGGAGCACCAAATGTAGAACCGGATCCAGGTGAACCTGGGCGAGAACCAGGAGCACCAAGGGTAGAGCCAGATCCAGGTGAACCTGGGCGAGAACCAGGAGCACCAAATGTAGAACCGGATCCAGGTGAACCTGGGCGAGAACCAGGAGCACCTAAAGTAGAACCAGATCCAGGTGAACCTGGACGAGAACCAGGAGCACCAAAAGTAGAACCAGATCCAGGGGAACCTGGACGAGAACCATGAGCACCAAAAGTAGAGCCAGGGGAACCTGGACGAGAACCAGGAGCACCTAAAGTAGAACCAGATCCAGGTGAACCTGGACGAGAACCAGGAGCACCTAAAGTAGAACCAGATCCAGGTGAACCTGGACGAGAACCAGGAGCACCAAAAGTAGAACCAGATCCAGGAGAACCAGGAGCACCAAGGGTAGAGCCAGATCCAGATGAACCTGGGCGAGAACCAGGAGCACCTAAAGTAGAACCAGATCCAGGTGAACCTGGGCGAGAACCAGGAGCACCTAAAGTAGAACCAGATCCAGATGAACCTGGGCGAGAACCAGGAGCACCTAAAGTAGAACCAGATCCAGGTGAACCTGGACGAGAACCAGGAGCACCAAAAGTAGAACCAGATCCAGGTGAACCTGGGCGGAAACCAGGAGCACCAAATGCAGAACCAGAGCCAGGTGAAGCTGGACGAGAACTAGAACCTATCCCAAAGCTGGGTGAAGGTGAACCGTACTCATATCCAGAGTCCCCAGAACCACTTCCAGTAGAACTTGAACCAGGAGAACCGGGGCGAGAACCAGGAGCACCAAATGTAGAACCGGACCCAGGAGAACCTGGACGAGAACCAGGAGCACCAAAAGTAGAACCAGATCCAGGGGAACCTGGGCGAGAACCAGGAGCACCTAAAGTAGAACCAGATCCAGGTGAACCTGGTCGAGAACCGGGAGCACCTAAAGTAGAACCGGACCCAGGAGAACCTGGACGAGAACCAGGAGCACCAAAAGTAGAACCAGATCCAGGTGAACCTGGGCGAGAACCAGGAGCACCAAAGGTAGAACCGGACCCAGGAGAACCTGGACGAGAACCAGGAGCACCAAAGGTAGAACCAGAGCCAGGAGAACCTGGACGAGAACCAGGAGCACCAAAAGTAGAACCAGATCCAGGGGAACCTGGGCGAGAACTAGAACCTATCCCAAAGCTGGTTGAAGGTGAACCATAACCATATCCAGAACCACTGCCAGTAGAACCGGACCCAGGTGAAGCTGGACGAGAACCAGGAGCACCAAAAGTAGAACCAGATCCAGGTGAACCTGGACGAGAACCAGGAGCACCTAAAGTAGAACCTGACCCAGGAGAACCTGGACGAGAACCAGGAGCACCAAAAGTAGAACCAGATCCAGGTGAACCTGGACGAGAACCAGGAGCACCTAAAGTAGAACCTGACCCAGGAGAACCTGGACGAGAACCAGGAGCACCAAAAGTAGAACCAGATCCAGGTGAACCTGGACGAGAATCAGGAGAACCTAAAGTAGAACCGGACCCAGGAGAACCTGGACGAGAACCAGGACCACCAAATGTAGAACCGGACCCAGGAGAACCTGGGCCAGAACCAGGAGCACCTAAAGTAGAACCAGATCCAGGGGAACCTGGGCGAGAAGCACCGCTACTGAAAGGGGAGGAGGGAGACTGATAGCTATATCCAGAGGGACTCGATCCTGTCCCGGCTGAGCTGTGGCTGCTCGAGGAGACTGAGCTGCCCCCAACAGTCCCGGACGGCGATGTCAGAGGGCCCGAGGAACTTTGTGTATTTGCGGTGAAGGAACTTCCTCGGAAAGAGCTGGATGGACTTCCAGGCTTACCGGCTGTGCTGTGGGTGTTTGACGTGAAGCTACTTCCTCCTACAGAACCAGATGGGGAAACTTGTGGTCCTGAAGTGATATGTGTGTTGGAAGAGAAACTACTTCCAGAGGAACTTGGTGAAC
>NC_061842.1:7100781-7115781 GCF_019202785.1 Penaeus chinensis
TTGGGAAAGGAACATTTAGATGTGTTTGCGTTATATTTATTGCATTTCGCAAAATGAGGGATCGCGTACCGGTATAATTTACTTACTTTTTCCGTAGCAGAAGACGATCACGTCTTCTTTGGACGTTTGCAGAGAGGTTACTGTCGCAGTTTTCATCCTCTACTAACAAATACTCTTCCCCCTCCACAGAGTCACAGCCATGGATGATCGCTCGTGTCGAAAAAAGAGCTGCTGTCAGTTGCGGTGCGGTGAATATTTGAACAACACGTGCTTCGAAAATTGCCATGTTTTAACAGTATACAAATAATTCTTTACCAATGTATACCTACGCACACACGCACATACTCACACAAACACACACGCGCGCGCGCGCGCATACATGCATACACACTCACATCCATGCACACATACGCACACACACACGCACACACATACACATACACATACAAACATATATATATATATATATATATATATATATATATATATATAGATATATATATATATATATATATATATATATATATATATATAATACACACACACACACACACACACACACACATATATATATATATATATATATATATATATATATATATATGTGTGTGTGTGTGTGTGTGTGTGTGTGTGTGTGTGTGTGTGTGTGTGTGTGTGTGTGTATGTGTGTGTGCATGCATACGCATACACTGTATTTAAAGAGAAGAAGAAGGGACCTACAGTCCAGGCGTATTTGTGATAAATATAAACATCCTTGATTTCCTAGTCACGCTTAAACATAAATCACTAAGCTCGCATTTAGGATCTGCATCAAGTGAGTTGTATTGTGAAAGCCTCCATTCAGTTCTTATCTCCGTGACTAGGAATTGGCAGAAGCAAACAGTCTCCAATATTCCTTATGTGTGTGTGTGTGTGTGTGTGTGTGTGTGTGTCTGTATATCTATGAAGACAGGCATAAGAAGGCGGCAAGAGGCGGACGACGATGTCGCCGAAAAGAGAAGAAATACGTTTAAGAAGAAATAATGGACAGGAACATACGTGGAAGAGGAAGAGGAAAAGGAGGAATGGGGAGGATTGGTGGTAGGAAGGGCATCCGGCTGTAAGAACAAACCAAGACTATGATGCGGATCTTTCCGCTGTGGCGACTGCTGATGGAGGCAACTCATCAAAAACGTCGACCCCGTATAAAGACGGGAAAACACAGTGTAAAGGAAGAAGAAATATATATATATATATATATATATATATATATATATATATATGCATGTATATATATACATATATATATATATATATATATATATATGTGTGTGTGTGTGTGTGTGTGTGTGCGTGTGTGTGTGTGTGTGTGTGTGTGTGCGCGTGTGTGCGTGTGTGTGTGTGTGCGCGTGTGTGTGTGTGTGTGTGTGTGTGCGTGTGTGTGTGTGTATGTGTGTGTGTGTGTGTGTGTGTGTGTATGTGTGTGTGTGTGCTTACATACATATGTAAGAAATCGCATCAGAGAAAAGGATGATGGCGAATAGTGAGAAACTCTAAACTAAAAGATTTTCCCAATTGTCGCAAACATTCCTTCCTGAAATTCGTCATACAGCCCATGGCATCATCCATGATAAATAATAATAATAATGATAACTATAATAATAATGACAATAATAATGATCATAATAGTATCAGTAACAATGATAAAGATAATAATCATGATAATAATACTATCATTACAAGTAATAATATATGATATATAAAGACGATTACGTCTTCTTTGGACGTTACTGTCGCAGTTTTCATCCTCTGCTAACAAATACTCCTCCCCATCCCCTCCACAGAGTCACAGCTATGGATGATTGCTCGTGTCGAAAAAAGAGCTGCTGTCATTTCTCGACCTTTTTTTTAGTTGATATCGTATTGCATAATATTTTTTGTTGCTGTTGTTGTTGTTGTTCTCCCTGTTGCATCTTTCTACTAGGACTGACAAATACTAGTAATATTATTCTAATCTCAAATGAATTTTATGTTCTTTCTCTTCTAGCAAAGTAACGATAATAACAATAAACACCCGAAGCGTTCATAAAGTCGAATATTGTCTTACAAATACACGCAAAGCAAGAGACAAATAACAATAAATCCAAGTAAGTTGTTTTTTTCGGACAGGAATAACAAAGAGAAATTAGCATTTTCTTCCTATGAGATCCAGACGCTTCTCTATGTCGCTCTATTTATTTTGAGACGCTTATTTATCTATCTATGATGCTTATTTATATTCATTATTATGAGTTTATTTATTCATTTATTTATTTATTTAATTTCTGTTTTTGCAGGCCATACAACGGGGGTTTTAGAGGGTTACGAGTGCTTTCTAGGGATATCGTCATGATTTTTAATGCACGCAAGCACACTCTCATTCCATTATTTTCTCTTGGCGATTTCAACGCCATACAAGTAGTTAGACTTGGTTTAAAATGCGTCCTGTAGTCCTAAAGATAAAATTAGTTCCCAGCCATCAGGGACGAGATGATGTCCTCCCCGGACGTCATCTCCCCGGACGTCTGGGACGAGATGATGTCTTCCCCGGACGTCGGGGACGAGATGATGTCCTCCCCGGACGTCATCTCCCCGGACGTCGGGGACGAGATGATGTCCTCCCCGGACGTCGGGGACGAGATGATGTCTTCCCCGGACGTCGGGGACGAGATGATGTCCTCCCCGGACGTCATCTCCCCGGACGTCGGGGACGAGATGATGTCCTCCCCGGACGTCGGGGCCGAGATGATGTCCTCCCTGGACGTCGGGATCGTGATGATGTCCTCCCCGGACGTCAGGGACGAGATGATGTCCTCCCCGGACGTCATCTCCCCGGACGTCGGGGGCGAGATGATGTCCTCCCCGGACGTCGGGGACGAGATGATGTCCTCCCTGGGACGTCGGGGACGTGATGGATGTCTTCCGGCGTCGGGGACGAGATGATGTCTTCCCAGGACGTCGGGGACGAGATGATGTCCTCCCCGGACGTCGGGGACGAGATGATGTCCTCCCCGGACGTCGGGGACGAGATGAAGTCCTCACCGGAACGTTCGGGGACGAGATGATGTCCTCCCAGGACGTCGGGACGACGTTGTTGTCCTCCCCGGACGTATCTCCCGGACGTCGGGAACGAGGATGTTGTCCTCCCCGGACGTCGGGGACGAGATGATGTCTTCCCCGGACGTCGGAAACGAGATAATGTCTTTCCCGAACGTCGTGGACGTGATGATGTTCTCCCTGGACGTCGGGAACGAAATGATGTCTTCCCCATACGTCGGGGACGAGATGATGTCCTCCCCGGACATCGGGAACGGAAAATGATGTCCACCCCGGGACGTCGGGGACGAGATGTGTCCTCCTGACGTCGGGGAACGAGATGATGTCCTACCCGGACGTCGGGAACGAGATAAAGTCGTCTTCCCCAGACGTCGGGGACGAGATGATGTCTTCCCGGACGTCGGGGACGAGAAGATGTCTCCCCGGACGTCGGGGACGAGATGATGTCCTCCCCGGACGTCGGGGACGAGATGATGTCCTCCCCGGACGTCGGGGACGAGATGATGGCCTTCCCGGACGTCGGGGACGAGATGATGTCCTCCCCGGACGTCGGGGACGAGATGATGTCCTCCCCGGACGTCGGGGACGAGATGATGTCCTTCCCGGACGTCGGGGACGAGATGATGTCCTCCCCGGACGTCGGGGACGAGATGATGTCTCCCCGGACGTCGGGGACGAGAATGATGTCCTCCCCGGACGTCGGGGACGAGATGATGTCCTCCCCGGACGTCGGGGACGAGATGATGTCCTCCCGGACGTCGGGACGAGATGATGTCCTCCCGGACGTCGGGGACGAGATGATGTTCCTCCCCGGACGTCGGGGACGAGATGATGTCCTCCCCGGACGTCGGGACGAGATGATGTCCTCCCGGACGTCGGGACGAGATGATGTCCTCCCCGGACGTCGGGACGAGATGATGTCCTCCCCGGACGTCGGGACGAGATGATGTCCTCCCCGGACGTCGGGACGAGATGATGTCTCCCCGGACGTCGGGGACGAGATGATGTCCTCCCCGGACGTCGGGGACGAGATGATGTCCTTCCCGGACGTCGGGACGAGATAGATGTCCTCCCGGATCGGGACGATGATCTCCGGACGTCGGACGAGATGATGTCCTCCCGGACTCGGGACGAGATGATGTTCTCCCCGGACGTCGGGGACGAGATGATGTCCTCCCGGACGTCGGGAACGAAATGATGTCCTCCCCGGACGTCGGGAACGAGATGATATCTTCCCCGGACGTCAGGGGCGTGTTGATGTCCTCCCCGGACTTCGGGGACGAGATGATGTCCTCCCCGGACGTCGGGGACGAGATGATGTCCTCCCCGGACGTCGGGGACGAGGTGATGTCTTCCCCAGACGTCGGGGACGAGATGATGTCTTCCCCGGACGTCGGGAACGAGATGATGTCTTCCCCGGACGTCTGGTACGTGATGATGTCTTACCCGGACGTCGGGGACAAGATGATGTCCTCCCCGGACGTCAGGGACAAGATGATGTCTTCCCCGGACATCGGGGACGAGATGATGTCCTCCCTGGATGTCGGGGACGTGATGATGTCCTCCCCGGACGTCGGGGACCTGATGATGTCCTTCCCAGACGTTGGGGACGAGAAGATTTCCTCCCCGGACGTCGGGGACGAGATAATGTCCTCCCCGGACGTCGGGGACGAGATAATGTCCTCCCCGGACGTCAGGGGCGTGATGATGTCCTCCTCGGACGTCGGGGACGAGATGATGTCCTCCCCGGACGTCGGGGACGAGATGATGTCCTCCCCGGACGTCGGGGACGAGATGATGTCCTCCCCGGACGTCGTGGACGAGATGATGTCCGTCCTCGACGTCGGGAACGAGATGATGTCCTCCCCGGACGTCAGGGACGTGATGATGTCCTCCCTGGACGTCAGGGAAGAGATGATGTCCTCCCCGAATGTCGGGGACGAGATGATGTCCTCCCCGGACGTCAGGGACGAGATGATGTCCTCCCCGGACGTCGGGGACGAGATGATGTCCTCCCCCGGACATCGGGACGAATGATGTCCTCCCCGGACGTCGGGGACGAGATGATGTCTCCCCAGACGTCGGGGACGAGATGATTGTCTTCCCCGGACGTCGGGACGAGGATGATGTCCTCCCGGAACGTCGGGGACGAGATGATGTCCTCCCCCGGACGTCGGGGACGAGATGATGGCCTTCCCGGACGTCGGGACGAGATGATGTCCTCCCCGGACGTCGGGGAACGAGATGATGTCCTCCCCGGACGTCGGGGACCGAGATGATGTCCTCACCCGGACGTCGGGGACGAGATGATGTCCTCCCCGGACATCGGGGACGAGATGATGTCCTCCCCGGACGTCGGGGACGAGATGATGTCCTCCCGGACGTCGTGGACGAGATGATGTCCTCCCCGGACGTCGGGGACGAGATGATGTCCTCCCCGGACGTCGGGGACGAGATGATGTCCTCCCCGGACGTCGGGGACGAGATTATGTCCTCCCCGGACGTCAGGGACGAGATGATGTCCTCCCCGGACGTCAGGGACGAGATGATGTCCTCCCGGACGTCGGGACGAGATGATGTCCTCCCGGACGTCAGGGACGAGCGATGTCCTCCCCGGACGTCAGGGACGAGATGATGTCCTCCCCGGACGTCGGGGACGAGATGATGTCCTCGAACATTTCAGGGACGAAATGATGTCCTCCCGGACGTCGGGGACGAGATGATGTCCTCCCCAGGACGTCGGGGACGAGATGATGACCTCCCGGACGTCGGGGACGAGATGATGTCCCTTCCCGGACGTCTGGGAACGAGATGATGTCCTCCCCGGACGTCGGGGACGAGATGATGTCCTCCCGGACGTCGGGGACGAGATGATGTCCTCCCCGGACGTCGGGGACGAGATGATGTCCTCCCCGGACGTCGGGGACGAGATGATGTCCTCCCCGGACGTCAGAGAACGAAGATGATGTCCTCCCGGACGTCGAGGACGAGATGATGTCCCTCCCAGGACGTCGGAACTCAATGATGTCCTCCCCGGACGTCGGGACGATGATGTCCTCCCGGACGTCGGGACGAGATGATGTCTCCCCGGACGTCGGGGACGAGAAGATGTCCTCCCGGACGTCGGGACGAATGATGTCCTCCCGGACGTCGGGACGAGATGATGTCCTCCCCGGACGTCGGGAAGAATGATGTCTCCCGGACGTCGGGACGAGATGATGTCCTCCCGACGTCGGGACGAGATGATGTCCTCCCGGACGTCGGGGACCGAATGAATGTCTTCCCCGGACGTCGGGACGAGATGATGTCCTCCCCGGAGTCGGGACGAGATGATGTCCTCCCCGACGTCGGGACGAGATGATGTCCTCCCCGGACGTCAGGGACGAGATGATGTCCTCCCGGACGTCGGGACGAGATGATGTCCTCCCCGGACGTCGGGGACGAGAATGTCCTCCCGGACGTCGGGACGAGATGATGTCCTCCCCGGACGTCGGGGACGAGTGATGTCTTCCCGACGTCGGGATCCCCGGACGTCGGGGACGAGATGATGTCCTCCCCGGACGTCGAGGACGAGATGATGTCCTCCCCGGACGTCGGGGACGAGATGATGTCCTCCCAGGACGTCGGGACGAGATGATGTCCTCCCCGGACGTCGGGGACGAGATGAAGTCCTCCCCGGACGTCGAGGACGAGATGATGTCCTCCCCGGACGTCGAGGACGAGATGATGTCCTCCCCAGACGTCGGGGACGAGATGATTCCTCCCCGACGTCGGGGACGAGATGATGTCCTCCCCGGACGTCGGGACGAGATGATGCTCCTCCCGGACGTCGGGGACGAGATGATGTCCTCCCCGGACGTCGAGGACGAGATGATGTCCTCCCCGGACGTCGAGGACGAGATGATGTCCTCCCCGGACGTCGGGGACGAGATGATGTCCTCCCCGGACGTCGGGGACGAGAATGATGTCCTCCCCGGACGTCGGGAACGAGATGATGTCCTCCCCGGACGTCGGGGACGAGATGATGTCCTTCCCGGACGTCGGGGACGAGATGATGTCCTCCCCGGACGTCGAGGACGAGATGATGTCCTCCCCGGACGTCGGGGACGAGATGATGTCCTCCCCGGACGTCGGGGACGAGATGATGTCCTCCCCGGACGTCGGAGACGAGATGATGTCCTCCCCGGACGTCGGGACGAGATGATGTCCTTCCCGGACGTCGGGGACGAGATGATGTCCTCCCCGGACGTCGGGGACGAGATGATGTCCTCCCTGGACGTCAGGGACGAGATGATGTCCTCCCCGGACGTCGAGGACGAGATGATGTCCTCCCGGACGTCGAGGACGAGATGATGTCCTCCCCGGACGTCGAGGACGAGATGATGTCCTCCCCGGACGTCGGGGACGAAATGATGTCCTTCCCAGACGTCGGGGAAGAGATGATGTCCTCCCCGAACGTCGGGGACGAGATGATGTCCTCCCCGGACGTCGGGGAACGAGATGATGTCCTCCCCGGACGTCGGGACGAGATGATGTCCTCCCCGGACGTCGGGGACGAGATGATGTCCTACCCGGACGTCGAGGACGAGATGATGTCCTCCCCGGACGTCGAGGACGAGATGATGTCCTCCCCGGACGTCGGGGACGAAATGATGTCCTTCCCGGACGTCGGATACGAGATGATGTCGTCCCCGGACGTCGGGGACGAGATGAAGTCCTCCCCAGACGTCGAGGACGAGATGATGTCCTCCCCTGACGTCGGGGACGAAAAGATGTCCTTCCCGGACGTCGGATACGAGATGATGTCGTCCCCGGACGTCGGGGACGAGATGAAGTCCTCCCCGGACGTCGAGGACGAGATGATGTCCTCCCCTGACGTCGGGGACGAAAAGATGTCCTTCCCTGACGTCGGATATGAGATGATGTCGTCCCCGGACGTCGGGGACGAGATGAAGTCGTCCCCGGACGTCGAGGACGAGACGATGTCCTCCCCGGACGTCGGGGACGAAATGATGTCCTTCCCGGACGTCGGATACGAGATGATGTCCTCCCCGGACGTCGGGGACGAGATGATGTCCTCCCCGGACGTCGGGACGAGATGATGTCTTTCCCGGACTTCAGAGATGAGATGATGTCCTCCCCGGACGTCGGAAACGAGATGATGTCCTTCCAGGATGTCAGGGACGTAATGATGTCCTCCTCGGACGTCGGAAACGTGATGATGTTCTCCCCGGACGTCGGGACGAGATGATGTCCTCCCCGGACGTCGGGACAAGATGATGTCTTTCCCGGACTTCAGGGACGAGATGATGTCTTCTCCGGACGTCGGGGACGAGATGATGTCCCCGACGTTGTTCCCCGGATGTCGGGAATGAGATGATGTCCTCCCTGGACGTCGGAAACAAGATGATGTCCTTCCAGGACGTCAGGAGCGTGATGATGTCCTCCCCGGACGTCGGGAACGAGATGATGTCCTCCCCGGACGTCGGGGACGAGATGATGTCCTCCCCGGACGTCGGGGACGAGATGATGTCCTCCCCGGACATCGGGGACGAGATGATGTCTTCCCCGGACATCGGGGACGAGATGATGTCTTCCCCGGACGTCGGGGACGAGATGATGTCCCCGACGTTGTTCCCCGGACGTCGGGAACGAGATGATGTCCTCCCCGGACTTTGGGGACGAGATGATGTCCTCCCCGGACGTCGAGGACGAGATGATGTCCTCCCCGGACGTCGGGGACGAGATGATGTCCTCCTCGGACGTCGGGGACGAGATGATGTCCTCCCCGGACGTCGAGGACGAGATGATGTCCTCCCCGGACGTCGGGGACGAGATGATGTCCTCCTCGGACGTCGGGGACGAGATGATGTCCTCCCCGGACGTCGGGAACGAGATGATGTCCTCCCCGGACGTCGGGGACGAGATGATGTCCTCCCCGGACGTCGGAGACGAGATGATGTCCTCCTCGGACGTCGAGGACGAGATGATGTCCTCCCCGATCGTCGGGGACGAGATGATGTCCTCCCCGGACGTCGGGGACGAGATGATGTCCTCCCCGGACGTCGGGGACGAGATGATGTCCTCCTCGGACGTCGGGGACGAGATGATACCCTCATCGGTACTTTGCGCTCTAATGTAAGAAGTTTCTTCCTTTTGCGGGGACGTTTCAAATCACTGATCAAATCACTGACGCCTGATGCGCAGTCGTCTCCTCACTGACATCCGAGAATACTATTATTTCATCACTAATGTCTAAGCGTGCCATCATCTCATCACTTATGTTTCGAACTACTTTCATCTCTATAAATATCCAGGACACCATTACCATTACATTCCTGGTGTCCGGGTTGTCATCATGTCACCGATGTCAGGCCTTTTAATGAAAATCCATCTCTCCTACCCTATGGCAACAGAGATCAGACCTTATTTTGGCTAAACAAAAAACTCACAAAACTTTAAAACTTTCTTCGACAAAGTACCTGACAGGAAATTTAAGGCAAGAAATAACAACTGCAGTAAAGGAAGATCGTAAACAGATACTTGATAAACTAACCGAAACAATCCCAAACCATAGTGCAAATATTGTAGGAACATGATAATATATCACTATCTGAAAAGAAAAGCAAATAGGAAATCCTATACTTTGAAAACGTCCTATTAAGATTAATGCGAAAGTTTACTCCCGAACTCACCATCCTTTCTTCCCTTTTGCTCATCTCCAGAAGTTCTATCACAAAGGGCGTGGTTCCTGTCCTTTGGAAGCGTGCCATTGCAGGTGCGTTCCTCAAAACCAGCTCATCCAACCCTCTTGACGACCTTCGACTGGAGGGGACCACCATCGTTCATCATCGACCTCGAAAAACATTCGACCCCCCCCCCCCCAAAAAAAAAGAAAAAAAAAAAAAAATCCACGGGACGTCACAAGGGCTGGGTGAAATGGATCTTCTCTTTCATCGACTTTCGCTCCAAGAGAACTCGAGCATACAACCAAATATCTGATGAAGTCGACCTTGATAGAAGAATCCCTCAAGAAACTGTCCTTGAACCGCCATACTTTGTGATAGTGCTTGGTGATTAGCAATGTTGGCTATGCTTAAAACCATAATGATGATAAAAATGATCATAATAATGATTATGAATATAATAATGATAATGATGATAGATATAATGATAATGATGAAAATAGTAATAATGATTATGAAAATAGTCATTACTAGTATCATTATTTTTTATCATTGTTATTATATTATTATTATTATTATTATTATTAACATTATTATCATTACTATTATGATTACCATTATCATTATCATCCCCATTATCATTATTACTAACTATTATTGTTATTATTATCAATACTATCATTTTTGTCATCACAACTATTATTATTGTTGCCATTGATATTATAATTATTACCATTATCATTCTGATAACCATTATTATTATTGTTGCTGTTTTGTTGTTGTTGTTGTTGTTATTATTACTGTTATTACTATTACTATTATTATTATTATTATTATTATTATTATTATTATCATTATTATTATTACTATTATCATTATTATTATTATTATCATTATTATCATTATTACCATTATTAACATTATAATTATCATTATTGTTAATATTATTATTGTTGTTGTTGTCAAGATCGTTATTATCATTATCATCATCACTATTATCGTTGTTGTTGTAGTTATTATTATTATCATTACTACTATTGTTATTAATATCTTTATCATTATTATCATTATTATTATTATCATCATGATTATTATCATTATCATTTTTGTTATTTTTGTTATTATTATTATTATCATTACTATTATCATAATTATTGTTATTATCATAATTATCATCAATATCACTATTATTGTTATAATAACTATCATTACTGTGATTCTCAATACTAATATTATGAATATTATTATTATTAATGCTAATGTCACTGTTGTTATTTTTATTATTGCCATTATCATTATGTTTATCATAACTATAATTTTTCTTATTTTCATGACTATCCTTATTATTAATATTGTTATATATCATTGTTTTTCCTATTATAACCCTTTACATTATTATTGTTCTTATTATCTTTATCAACATTATTATCATTATTTTTATTAGTAGTTTTACTACTATCATTATAATTGCCATTATTATTATTACAAGTATTCTTATAAGTATTTTCATTATCCTCATCATTGTCATTGTCATTATTCTTACTATTATCATTATAGGAATTTGTAGTAGTAGTATCATTATTATTATCATTATAAATATTATTACTATCATCATCACTATCATCATCACTCTTTTTATTATCATATTTATTATCACTATTATCATTATTATTATCGTTATTGTTGTTTGTTGTGATTATTATTATAATTGTTAATATTTTTATTAATGTTATTATCACCATTATTATTATTATTATTTTTATTATTATTATTATTATAATCATTATCATTATCATTCCTATTATTTTTATTACTATTATTTTTTATTATTATCATTATAGTTATTATTGTTATTATTATTATTATTATTGTTATTATTATCATGATTATCGTTATAATAATTATTATCATAATCATTATTGTTATGTGGTTAGTGTTATCATTATTATCAGCATTATCATAATTGTTATCATTATCATTATCATTGTTCTCATGATTATTAATATCAGCATTATTATTATTGTTATCATTATTATCACTAGAAGTAGTAGTTGTAGTATCATAATCATCTTTGTTTTTTTAATTATGATTATCCTTATTCATCTTATAATTGATGTTATTATCATGAATATTGCTATCGTTATCAACAAGAATATCATTACTATTACTGTCATTATTACTATGATTTTTTTGATGTTTTTTTATTGTTATCACTATTATTACTACTACTTTAATTATTATCATTGATAGTATCATAATCATCATTATTATCATTTTTGTTATTATTATCATTATCAATACCAATATTATCATTAACATTTTTATCATCATTATTATTATCATTATTAGCATTATTATTATTGTCATCGTCATTATCATAAGGGCAATATTGATAATGATTTTGATGGTGATCAAAGCAACAACAGTAAGATTAATAATGATAATGATGATTATGATAGCAATAATGATAGTTTTGATAATAATAATAGTAGTAGTAATAGTTATTGGTATTGTTATTGTTGCAATAGGAGTAATAGCCGTAATGATAATGATAATATGTGATAATGATCAAAATAATGATAATAGTAATAATAATAATGATAATAATAATGATAATAGTAATAATAATAATAACAATAATAATAATAAAAGGATGATAATGATGATGACGATGACGATGATGATGATAATAATCATAATCATAATCATAACAATAATAATAATAATAATAATAATAATAATAATGATGATGATAATAATAATAGTAATAATAATAATAATAATTATTATTATTATTATTATTATTATTATAATAATAACAATAATAATAACAATAACAACAACAAAACAACAGTGATGATAATAATAATATTAATAATGACAATAACAGTGATGATAGTACTAACGAAAATAATGATGACAACATCAATAATGATAATGATGATAACAGTGATAACGAAAATTACTGTTTGAGAGGAGCTGATTATAGCCTCGATGTCAATAATAAGACGATGGCTCCCCCGGAAGTCGGTAACGAAATTATGGCACCCCGAATATTGGTGATGAGATGATGGCACACCACTGGATGCCAGTGATGATGACATCCTCTTTGGTAACATCGGTAACGAGATGATGGCATCCCTGCCAATAAAACATCCAGACGCGACGTTGGCTCTCCGGGGCATCAGTAAGGAGGTGACGGCACATATGAACGCCGATAACGTGGGAGATGTACCCCCTTGTTTTATCATTCACCTAGACGCTAAAACTATAGAACTGGCCTATGGCTGATTATATTTTTGAATGATTATTTTCCCTTTCTTTGTATAATTCTTTTCTTCTCACGTTCGGCTTTATAAGGGGATTTCCAGTTCGGCATACCACTCAACAATTGCTATTATAGATAAAGTGATTTTCCATTATAATTCTTTGTTTTTATTCAATAGGTTTTTAGAATAAATGTGATATCGTTTTGGGGAATGTTTATTTCAGCATTATTATTATTATTACTATCATCATTATTGCTATTGTTATTTTTGTGACTATTATTATTATTACTATCATTATCATTATTATCTTAGTATTATTATGATAATTATTATCATTATTACCATCATTATCATTATTATTGTTATAATAATTATCATTATCAATTGTCATTATCATCATCATTATCATCGCCATTGTCATTGTCATTGTCACCATTATTACTACCATTACCATTATTATGATTTGTAATAGTATAATCATTATCATATCATTACTAATTATGCCTATCAGTAGTTACGTTTTCTTAAACTCACATTGCTGTTTTTTAACATGCTCAGAACATCTCACTGTTTAAAAAGATGAGTGAAGGATATGCTAATGCAATAAACTGTTTTCCTTTTATATTTTACAATTTTGGTGATTATTGTATGTTTGTGTGTGTGCATACCAACATCAGTCCATATAGATGAATGCACCAATCAAAGATGATAATAATGATAGATGAATTCTTTAGGCAAGGCTATGTTACCATTTCAGAGCGGGTTTGCACACATGCAACTGAATGCAGTTGTCGAAGCAACATTTGTCTTGCGAGTTGCAAGATCCATCGTTGCTGCAAGTCTTGGGCGGAAGATGGCGCGCATCGGGGCACTGTGGACGCACGGCCGGACATCTTCCCGGGTGCACTGTGGAGAGCCAAGTTTTGTTTTAGAGCGTGATATGTTATGAAGGGTATTTGGGTCATTATCTGAAGAATGTATATTATCTCCATCCTAATTTTTCTCAGACTGGACTTACCTTCCACATTACTCGCTCCTTGCCCCGAGTTCTCACAGCAGTACAGTTGGTTGGAAGCGTTCTTGCACCAGTAGCGGCAGGAGGAGGCCCCCGGTGAAGATCCGCCAGCAACAAGGTTTGCTTGTGTTCCGTAACCGAAGTTTCCTGAAGTCGATCCTCCAGAGCCAAAACCTCCTGACGAAGACCCTCCAGAGCCAAAACCTCCTGACGAAGACCCTCCAGAGCCAAAACCTCCTGACGAAGACCCTCCAGATCCGAAATTTCCAGAAGTATGGCCTCCAGAACCCCCAGACCCAAAGTTTCCGGAACTAGAACCTCCAGACCCAAAGCTTCCTGAAGAGGACCCTCCTGACCCGGAATTTCCAGAACCATGGCCCCCAGATACATAGTTTCCTGAAGTAGCTCCTCCTGTACCGAAACCTCCAGAAGCATGGCCGCTAGAACCTCCAGACCCCGAGCCTCCAGACCCGAAGCCACCAGCTCCAGAACCTCCAGAGCCAAAGTTTCCTGACCCGAAATTTCCCGAACCATGGCCCCCAGAGCCGAATCCTCCAGCGTTAGATCCTCCTGAGCCGAATCCTCCTGAGCCGGATCCTCCTGACGATCCTCCTGACCCTAATCCTCCTGACCCGAATCCTCCTGAGCCGGATCCTCCTGACCCGAATCCTCCGGCATTAGATCCCCCTGACCCATATCCTCCAAATCCAGCTCCGCCAGATGCGAATCCTCCAGAGGCAGATCCTGAGGACGCAAATCCTCCTGCCCCCGACCCCCCAGACCCGAACACTGCAGACCCAGATCCTGCAGAAACAGCCCCATGGCCTCCTGAAACAAAGCTTCCTGAGGCTGATCCTGCAGCCCCGAATCCTCCTGATCCTCCGTTCGCGAAGCTCTCTGCCGCAGACCCACTAGACACGAAGCCCCCTGAGTTTGTTCCTGCAGAAGTAAAGCT
>NC_061842.1:7120781-7128281 GCF_019202785.1 Penaeus chinensis
ATACTGCCATACTTAACCCATTCGCCCCGGATTTAGGTTCTGTCCCCTGTAGTTTTTGGTGAGTTTTGTTACATACAGATGGCTCCACATGTGCTCAGCTGGCAACGAGTCTATTAGAAGGCCCTAGTGACCGATCCTGATTTCCCCATTCCTTGAATTGGCCGGAAAATTAATACCATTGCTATCGATACTGTTATCATTGTTATTGTTGTTATGATTATTAATTTGTCCTTAAAATATTTTAGACAATGAAATGATACAAAAGACCCTTTCTTAAAGTGAAAGAAAAGGGTAAACCGGTGAGATAGGTAGTTTCCAATAACTGGCTATTTGGTGATTAAGAACTTGTAGAGCCATCTATGTGTAAATACAATAAATAAACGTGTATTACAGTGGGCATGGCATGTATTCTTGCCACATGGGGCGAATGGGTTAACATGTCTCATTGAGCTAGGGATGAAAGATCAGTATGGGAGTTAATGGCATGCAATTTATTTGTCTACAGGTGGATCACGAAATATCAACAGGATATTGATCGTGTTGGATTAGGTATCAGAGGGGGGGAAATCGGCTATAAGAATTGCGTTCCGTGGATCTCCGTGTAAATAAAAAAGGTCAAGAAGTCCTTACATTTTTTCAGATTTTATTGGAAAAAAATATTACACAATAACTCATATAATACCGAAACTACACTAACTCAGACTAAAACTTTGAACTGGGGTCTTGCGCCATTATCAAAAGCTTGATAATGAATTTTCAACGAAGGTTCACCATTTTAAAGCAGGTTTACACACATGCAGCTTCAGGCAGTTGTCGAAGCAGCATTTGTCTGCCCAGCCGCACGCGCCGTCGTTGCTGCACGTCTTGGGCGGCAGACCTCGCGTCCCGGGGCACAGAGGGCGCACCGCTGGGCAGCTCCCCGGGTGGACTGGGAGGAAGGAAAAGGGCATCGGTTTCGGAATACGGTCGTAAAAAAGGAAGTATATATTAATTGGTGTTTATGGGCAATCTGTCTACATATTACGATATATACGTTGATGCTAGACTTACCAGCTATATTGCTGGCGGTCTGACTGGAGTTCTCGCAGCAGTAGAACTGGTTGTTGCCGCTTCTGCACCAATACCTGCAGGAGCTGCTGCTGCCTCCCCCGTAGCCGCCGCCTCCAGATCCCGATCCTCCTGACACAAGGTTTCCTGAGCCGAACCCTCCCGAACCGAAACCTC
The DNA here is from genome assembly GCF_019202785.1 of Penaeus chinensis. Lineage (NCBI taxonomy): Eukaryota > Metazoa > Arthropoda > Malacostraca > Decapoda > Penaeidae > Penaeus > Penaeus chinensis. The sequence continues at coordinate 7,122,006 of NC_061842.1, forward strand.
CCGACCCGTAGTTTCCAGAGCCGTAGTTTCCCCCTGAGCCGAAGCCTCCTGAGGTCGGGCGGACGCCGGTCACAAGGCCGCTGATGAGTCCTGTCACAAGGACTCTTCGAAGAGGAAGAAAAAAGGGGATCAGACACTCAAAACTCACGTAAAATGTCAGGTCATCTGTTGCAAGGAAATGTCTAAGCCAACATACCCCCCACTGCCTGTACCGCCTCCAGAACCAGAGGAACCGAAGCCGCCGCCATAAGAGCCCGAAGAACCGCCGCCGCTACCGTAGGAACCCGAGGAACCGTAATTGTTGCCAGAACTATACCAGCCGCTGCTGGGTCGGTTGTTTAAGATCCTCTGCTGAGCGAGCGCCGTGGCCACGAGGGCGAGAAACAGCACAGACGTTTGCACTAAAGCAGGAAATAAAAGTTAATATCACGAAAAAAAATAAATCACTTTCAGTCAAGTTCCAGAAAAAAAATAGACAAACAGTTATACATGACATCACTGTTCATTGATCAAAACCTCCTTACAAAACATCACTCCAATGCTTACTTTTTTCCTTCAAAGTGATGTCAGAGGGCGACACTAGCCTCGTGATGGCATGGAGGGCGTGTGCTGAATGCTACGACGCCGCCATTCCTCCGCCTCTTTATGCGCTCTTCTCCTGCCGTGACGACTGTTTGTCACTGTCGCCCGTTGCCTCTTGGCCAAAGTCAAAACTCGGGACACTGTAAGGATTTTATGGCAACAGGAGACGTGGATTTTTTTTTTCTTTTTTTTTTCTTTTCTTTTTTTGTCAGAGCCGTTTGTTATTGCTGATGATAATTTGAGACGCTTACATATATTTCGAAAACTTCATCTGGTTTTCCCGTCCGTTTTTTTATGCTTGGAGTTGCGGAGGAAGTCAAACCGGCAATCACAGCATCATTAAAACTATCAGATGACTTCACAGTTACATGCACACGCGTACATATATCTTTATATTAACAGGTCATTTATATAAATATATATATACATATATTTATATATATATACATATACATAATTATATATACAAATATATCATATATATACATATATATATATATGTGTGTGTGTGGGGGGGGGGGGGGGTGCGTGTATGAGTGTGTGACTGTGTGTGTGTGTGTGTGTGTGTGTGTGTGTGTGTGTGTGTGTGTGTGTGTGTGTGTGTGCATGTGTGTGTGTGTGTGTGTGTGTGTGTGTGTGTGTGTGTGAGGTCACGGATTCTCATGAATTGATGTCACAGGGGAAGTCATGATGTTTTCATGCGATATATTAGACTATTTTCCGGCTAAGTACATCATCTTCATAAATGGCTTGCGTTAATTTCTGTTTAACGTTGTGCTGATTTTAACCAGCAACTTTTTCTTGGATCAACTTCCTGATTCGTCTCAGATTTTGGTGCTTAGGGTTTAGCTGAGTGCGCCAAAAACAACAGGTTTTGGAAATGTATATATACATATATGTGTGTGTGTGTGTGTGTGTGTGTGTGTATGTGTGTGTGTGTGTGTGTGTGTGTGTGTGTGTGTGTGTGTGTGTCTGTGTGTGTGTGTCTGTGTGTGTTTCACGTGTTAGCAACTTACGAAGTGGGGACTTTGCTCTCACCAGTGGGCTTCCCTTCCCCACCTGACTGAGGACGAGCTGCGTCCAGCTGAGCCAGCACGGATTGAGGCTGTAACTTCCTTTCGAGCAAAACGTCGTACTTTTTTCAAGCTCCTCTGGTGAGTCTTACCTTTTGCACAAGACCCGTTTTTTGTTTTTGTTTTTTTTCGGTATTGGTATTGTTTGTAAGTAAGGGATGTAATAGTTATTTGTGCCATGGTGTTGATATATCATAGTTTTTTTGTGAAAGGCCAACTATTTTACAGTTTGTACAGTCGGGGAAAATTATATACAGTACATGGCCATGAAGTTTGTATGTCATTTTACGTATGTGCGTTTTTGTTATTCATCGTGCAATGAAATAATCAGAAACAAATTAAGTCGAGTTTACTAAGGCTAGAGTAATCGTCGCCTAGGTCAAACTTAAGGTGTTCCTAATTTAAAAAATTCGAAGGTGAATAAATACTTAGGTTCAGATCCATCGAAAACTTCTGCCTAGTCTGTCTAAACGGGAAATTATTTTCTTTTTTATCTTGATGATTAACTAGTAACATCGGCAGGTAGAATCGACCATGACTAGATAATGTGTGTGATCTTATCTGTTTTCAAGCGATGAAAATTTTTGAAAAAGATCTTAGATATTTACTGAAATCTAGTATTGCTTCCGTCACAAAAATGTACAAAATCTTTACCTTCTCTCTTATTTCCAGACGTTCTTCTAACAGATTTCGATGAATTGTGTGTGTGTGGGGGGGGGGGAGGGAAATCTATATCAAACCTGGGTTGACCACCTCCACCCTACTCCAGCAGCGATGGCACTGGCTTGATCGATGGTCAGCGATTTCCTACTCTCAATTTCAGACATAGCGTGGGGGAGTGGCAGACGCGACAGGAAACTGCGGAACACTGAATTGTTTAATTGTTTACGATCTGAATATTTTTCCTCTTTCCTCTCCAGACCTGAAATCAAGAAGGATTTCTGAACTGTTGTCTCGCCTTTCAATATATTTGTGCTTCTGAGATATGTGTAAACGATGAAGCGTTGACATCTCTGACTTATTTTTTTCCTATTATAAGACATTGTCTTCAGAGGCAAAGTGCTCACGACGACCCTCCAGACGTACCAGCCCCTCGAGAGCTGCAGGAGCTTATCTAAATAGACTACAAAATACTTGTGGGGTTTTCTATTAAAAATATAAAAGCGTTTGTTGCTTAAATACCACATCTTTAGCGTCACATGAGCTCGTTTTGTTGCCATTATTATCTGGGATCCTGATATTCATTGTTATAATGATATGCATCATATTAATCCTTAACATTATATAATTGTCATCAGCAGTACCAATAGTGTCACGATTTTGGTTTATCATCATTATCATAATGATTTCTGTAATTATCATGCATATCTTCATCATTATTATTACATTCAGTATCATTCTAGTCATTATTATTGTTGTTGTTGCTTAGCATGATAATGGTAATGACGATGGTAATCATAATGTTACTCACTGTTTTCAGCACTGTGTTTCCCTCTTGCAAGATGACTGTTATAGTGACCATACTTATTACAATAATTATGATCATCATTGTAGTGTTATCCTCACTATGATATTGATTAGCATTGCCACCACCGTTTGATTAAAGAGGTTTAGATTGAAGTCCAGATGGAATTTCTCTGGCTCTTGTTGTTTCATCATTTCCGTTTCCGATAAGAGTTCACGCTCAACATTCATAAAAACCTCAAGCGGTTTTGTCTTACAGTAAGATATTTCTAATCATTGTACTGGCTTATTTATCTGTATCCTAATTTGAGGCGATTCAGTGCAATATTTTCATATTAAGGCAACATTTTTTGTGTAAAGGCTAGTAATTTTGTAATTAGATAATAAAAGAGTGTCTATTCTAGAGACGTGGGTCTTTTATGTGACCACGATTCAGTGATTAAATGAAATTAAGAAATGTTTTTTCTTTCCCTCCATTTTATGTATTACGTTCCCGTACTTTCAAACGCCTGAGATTCCCTATTCCTGACATGGATAAATTATGGTATAATCGGGGTTGAAATTCTTCAGAAAGTTTGATTAGGTGAACTTTATATTAATGTATTAATGGTTAATGATTCATGGAATTTGGATCATGCGAGAGAGAAGTTTTGTTAATAGTCTTGTGTGAGTGAAGTTTCTGTACCCATGAAGGGTTGATTTCCCCCATAGTATTTTCAAGAATGCTTAATCATGCAAAGTGAAATATCTTTTAGCATGAAAGAGTCCAAGGCTGGATGGACCCTTGCATTCATTCCTTTTAGTTATTTCATTGCATTATCTCTGTGTTTTTGTGTGTGACGAACACGTATTCGCATTGTAAATCACGCGCAGTGGAAGTTCTAATTGTGTGAGGGTACTGAAACAATACACAATACTTGTTCTGTAATTTACTTTAATTCACTTGCAAAGAATGATGTATCAATGAACAATAGTCTATATATGTCGAACTAGCATGTGCAGTTTCTACGAGTTTTCATTAATATTTAGATTTTTTTTCTTGTAAGCAAAAAAGTACCATTATAATGCCTTTTCTTCTACAAAGTAATTCCCATTCTTAAGAATCCTTATCTATGCCAACCACTAATAGTTCTGCGCTGGCTTGCACACGTGTTGGCCCAAACAGGTGTCGTAGCAGCACTTGTCCAGCCAGCTGCAGTTGCCATCATTGCTGCAGGGTCTCGGCGGCCCGTCACGAGTGCCCGGGCAGTATGGCCGTACTTGAGGGCATCTCCCGCGGTGAACTGGACAAAAATATAACGTAAGTACCTTTAGTTACGGTTCTAATGACGCAGAACTGTTTCAAAACATCAAAGCAGAAGGAAATGCGTATCGATTCATGCTATGCACAAGCGGCAGACTCACCTGCAACTATGTTACTGCTCTGGCCGCTGTTTCCGCAGCAGTAGTACTGATTGAGCGGCGTCCGGCACCAGTACGTGCAGGAACTGCTCCCTCCGCCTGCGTACCCTCCCGAAAGACCTCCGAAGCCTCCAGAACCGAAACCTGCATTTCCAAAGCCTCCGCTCCCGAAGCCGCCAGATAGCAGGCCGCCGCCGAAACTTCAACGTGATTTAAAAATGATATTGCATTTGGTAAAATCATGGGCTGTCAAGCACTATCAAGATGATTCGTATAACCGTAATAGTAAGTTCCAAGTTGTCCTGATCAATAAAGGGATAACTGAACGACGCAACAAACCTGCCCGAGGATCCTCCTGTGTACCCATACCCTCGGTTGCTGGCGATCCTAGTTTGCCCCGCCGTCAGGCTCACGAGGGCGCATAATACCAGGCCCGTATGCACTATGGGATAATGATTATGAGTCTCAGTTGACTGATGTTAGGCGTGATTCTGGCAAACAAAATTATCTTATTTTTCAAGGAGCCTTTCCGTCTAGTGAGATTCTTTCTGCCAATTTTATTAACACCGTAAAATGCCTTGCCATGTATGAGTATCCGCTTAATTTGGCACTTCAACTATTCAGCTAATACATGTTTTCTTGCTATTAAACAGTTGATATTATACAAAATTAATATATTTGTACCCCTGAGATACTCACTTTTCAACAAGCGCTTCTGTCCGAAAAAATCGTAAGAATTCCTACTGGAAATTCGTCGGGCGGCTTCTGTTTCCCTTCCCGCGGTCCTTTTCATTTTATACCTTTCCAGGAGAGGACACGCCCCTCCTTCCTCCTGCCGCAGGAACCTCAGAACGGCGTTCGATGTACTCAAGTCACCTTCGAGCGACCTACAGCACCACAGCGGAATTCCATCAAGGGGTTTCCTACATAATGGTGTAGATACGTGAGCGTTCGTGATAATGAGCCGCCAGAGTTTCTAGGTTTGCTGAGAAGCCCTGTTCGATGGGAAGTGTGGGCGTCTTGCGTAAGTGATTATTTCTTGCTAATGACCGCTCTTGGGGATAGCCAGTGACATAACACACTACTTACGGGACTGAAATGGTTCGAAGACATTTTTTAAAAGGTGTTGTACGCAAAAGTAACTGAAGAAACTGCTCTTTTTTGTGGATGACAATCGTAAAGGGAATAATGGTCTTTTTTAGATCGACATACCATTCAGTACAAGGAGTTCAACCACCAAATATTTCACCCTTCATCGCGCGACCGTGATCTTCCGGTCGTCCTCGCCTGGATGTATCCGACCAATCGTGAAAGTTGCAGGTCATGTCCTGTGCCTCGTGATGTTCCGTACGGGTGTTTCTTTGGCCAGGTGTCCATTTCCTCGAGGGCGGAACTCAGAGTAGCAGCTTTTGCGTTCTAGTATATAAATACTATAAGTTTACAAGTGCGTAAAATTGTACAATCATAAAAACTGTTTCTCTTATATTTTATGATTAGCTTAGTTAGTATGGAAAGAACTTAATATGCGAAGCTTTTTTATAGTACATCACTAGTGATAATGAGGGTGATATAAGCTCGGGAGAAAAAACGTTTTTATCTTGGACCTTTTGCTTCTTATCACATATTTTTAATATTTACTTAGAAATCCGTTTACCTACACTTCTTAACGTACTTTTAAACTAACCGTAATACACTTGACTCTTTTACTCCAGTTGTAAAGACGAGACGCGTCTTTGTTTACCTCTGACGTCACACC
>NC_061842.1:7148281-7155781 GCF_019202785.1 Penaeus chinensis
CATCTTTCTCTCTGTGCCATCCTTTCGCCCTGCGTCCTTCCTCACCTTCTGTCCCCCCTTCTGTCTTTCCTTCTTGCTTCGTTTCCTCCTTGCCACTTCGCAGTTCCTGCAGTCCGTTCGTTTCTGTTTCCTTCTTGCGTTGTCTTTCGGTTAGCCGTTTCCTTCTTGCTCCCTTCTTGCCGTCCGCTTGCATCCTTCTTTCCTTCTTTCTGTCCTTCCCCTTCTTCTTGCTTTCGTGTCCTTCTGGCTCTTCCTTTCCTTCCCTCCTTGCTTGCTACACGCATTACTTGTCTGTTTTAGATGCTTGTGCGTTTTGTCTTTCGTTCTATGCTTTTTCCTGCTCCCCATCTCCCCTCCCTAGGACGTGCCCCGTCCCTAGCTCGCTCCCTCTCCCCACCATTTCTTCCCCGTGTATTTCATTGTGAGTCCAATTCTGTTCCGTCCGTTCCCTGCCTGTTTAGTGGCGCGTGTTCAGTGCCGCCCTTCTTTTTGCCAATTTCCACATAATTGCCCCTGTCGTCCCCCCGCGTGATGCCTATGTCTTGCGGTACTGCTTCGTGTCCGTGCTGGCGGCTGCCGGCCTTCAGTTCTGCCTATCCAATCGGTCCAGTTTTTCTTTCCTTCTGTCTTGCATTCTACTTGCTGGATCCGGATCCTCCCGTCTCTGCCTCTTCTTTCTTCCCTGCTTCCCTTCGTTCTCGCTAGTGCCTTCTTTCTCCCTTCGTTCCGGCCTCATCCTTTGTCCGTTCTGTCTTTCTTCTGGCTGTCGGGCGTTAGTTCTGTTCCGCTTTCCTTCGAGTCTCCTCTTGCCTTCTTGTCTTCCTTTCTGTCTTTGCTTTCTTTGGCTGTCTTGGTCCGTAATTCGGCCTGCGGGCCTCGTTCGTACGTCTGTAACCCCCTTCCTTTCTTGCGTTCCGTCTGACGTCACCTTTCTCCCCTGATTTATTTTTTGACACTAAAATCAGACATGAGTTAAAGTGATAACACTCCATTCGTCATGTTTCTTCCCACCCCGAAGCGGACAAGAGGCAAGACTAGGAGGATCATGTCAAGGTCTCCGGTTAGTCATGAACAAGTTCCCGCCGTGAGACCTTGGCAACGCAACCTCTACCCCCCCCCCCCCCCTCCCTACCCGCATCAGCAGTGTATTATCACAAAGCTCTTTAACATACTTCGGAGCTCCTCTCTGCTTTTGTTTGGAGTTTTTCCTTCCCGACTGTCTGTTCCTGATTTCCCGTTAGCTCGTGTTTCTTAGCATTTCAGTGGGTCTCTTCTTGCCCTTCGCTTCCTTTCTTCCTCTCCTCCACTTTCTCTCTCTCTCTCTCTCTCTCTCTCTCTCTCTCTCTCTCTCTCTCTCTCTCTCTCTCTCTCTCTCTCTCTCTCTCTCTCTCTCTCTCACACACACACACACACACACACACACACACATTTCCTCTTCTTTTTTCTTTCCATATCTACTCCGTGTACCTATCTTATGTGTGTATCTTTCCCTTCGAATAAGGAGGCAAAAAAGGCAGCCGTGCCTTCGTGACCAAAGTTCACCTCGCTCCGTGACCCGACGCTGCCCTTGCCTATTCTTCCCGCTATGGCACCTTTGTGCTGTGTCCCTCTCAGGGCTGTGCTGCATAAAGCTTTGTGCCTCGTAAACGTTGTGAAGCAGATGAATATATAGTCCCTCGGGGCAGCCACTCTCTGCATGTAACGTATGAAGCAATGAATCGGCTTGAAAGCAGCCTGGGCGTTCGCGGGGCGTCACACCCACTCAGCGACGTCAGGGCAAAAACTGGCCTGGCCGGTGCTCTCTGCCGGAACCTTCGGGCGGCGCCGAAAGCCGAGGCAGAAACGTGTCCTTATAGAGCCATACCCAGTTTTTGATTTAGGGGCGATGGCATCACGACCCTCGAAAATGAAAGTGATCCAACGTATCTGATTTCATGCATTATCTGCGAAGGAGAAGGGAAAAGCTCCTGTAGCCGAGGAAGTGTTGTGGCACCGCCAACTAGCGTGATAACAGGTGCATCTGAAACATAAATTATAAAAATGACGGTGAGAATCATCCTCAAGGTGCACCGGTCAAGCATTATCATTAGGCTATCGCTGGATGAAATTATATTAGGACACGATTGCCCCCTCCCTGTCATTTAATAACACTTACCCTTGCTTATCGACAGTGCCTTCCGAACAAGACCGTTAGAGGTTCTCAAGCCTTTTATCCGCCGCGGCCGACCGAGCTGCCTGTTTCGTCTGTCGATCTCACGACCAGGAAGAGGAAAGCCGAGGGAAGAAGCCGAGTCAGGACAAATCAACCAGATGAGAAGAGTGAAGGAATAAAGAAATAAAGATAAAATTGGCTAATAACAATGGATTTAGGTCTATGTATAACGATTTAAAGGTCGGGGTTTTAGGACTATTAGTAATAGCTAAAGGCGAGTTTGGGGAATTTTGTACACAAATCCACACAGATAGAGCACAAAGCAACACGCCAGGGAGCCACTAAACAGTGATTGTGCTAATGTCGACGATGAACGGAAGAGGAAACTAGGAAGGGAAAAAAGAGACCCACCAGACGATAAAGAAGTAATAGCAGGGATAAACGAGAGAAGAATTACAGACATAAAAAACAAGCGATAAACAGGAAGAGAGTTGAAGAGCTAAAAGACAATAGATTCGGAGAGCGAGGAGGCGAAGGAGCCAAGTACCCCGTCTAAGGATCTGTGGAAGGAGACGAGGAAAGAAAGGGAAAGAGAGAGGCGAAGGGACGAAAGAGAGGCGGTGGTGACAGAACTAGATAAGACGGACCAGAGGAACATAAAGATATAAAATAAGTATACGATTCATGAGATGTACATGACCGGTTTCGGTTATATCTTCGTCAAAAATACATGCATTTCTGACGAAGATATGATCGAAACCGGTCAAATACATTTCTTGCATAGTAAAAACATCCATTCTCATTCATACCTTTCCTACATTTATCGCAATGAATACAGTTCAAATAACAGTGCAATTAAGTCGTACTCAACCAAGCAGGCGACGGACGAAAGTGGGAGAGGAGGGAGAGGTGGAGGAAGGAGGGTGAAGGGAGAAGGGGAGGCGAAGAAAGAGAGATAGATGGTGGGGAGAGAGGCGGAGGCACAGGGGGAAGTGGAGGTAGATGTAATTGGAGGGAAGGAGAGATGGGGGTAGATAATGGTAGATGGCGGATGGAGGACAGTGAGAGAGGGAGAGCTGAAGATAGAGGGAGAGGGAGAGCTGAAGGAGAAGAGGAGGAGAGCGGAGTGACAAGTAGAGGCGAAAGGAGAGGTGGAAGTGTGGAAAGACAGGGAAATGCGGAGGGTGGAGGGTGAGAACGGAAAGGTGGAGGCGGAGGGAGGAGTGAAACTGGAGAGAGAGGTGGAACGGTGGGAGAGATGAAGGTGAAGGAGAGGGAGAGACGATGGAAGTGGAGAGCGTGGGAGAGGTGGAGGCGGAGGGAGAGAGGGAGACGGAGGGAGAGGTGGAGGCGGAGGGCAAGGTGGAGGCGGAGGGAGGGCGGTCGCTGCAGCAGCGTCACGGCTCGAGAGGCGGAGAGGCGAGGATGACACGCAAGGAAGGCGGAGGAACAGGAAGTGATTATGCGGCGGCGGTGAAGTCTTTCGTTGTGTTTATTTTGGGATTGCATGCACGCGCAGAACATCTTATTTTCCAATTTGTATTTTCTTTTTTTTTCCTATTCGTTTTAGAACTGAAGCATTTGTCTACGTGCTTTGAAGAAACAATTTAAAAGGAGTCCTCTGACTAACACTATTTAATAAATAGAATGTAGTTTTATACAAAGCGGAGTAAGAAATCATTAAAATAAGGGTTATTCTGTCAGTTTAGCTCTCTATAAAACTGCATTTTGAAGAGGCTACAAAGTATGTCTTCTTATGCTACGAGTAGTCTGGTTATAACCTGTTGCTTGCAAGGAGGACCAAATGTTGCCGAGCTCAGTTTTCTCTTTTTCCTGAGCTTCATAATCTCCGAGAGAACCTACGACTTGCTTCTCCGTTTGGTTAATAGGAAGTTGGATCGTACAGTGTAAATTCGGCTAACAGAAATAAAAACTCCAGTTTAAGAGAGCATCCAATTGGCAAACTGATTTATTTTCTTCGTTTTCTTTTCAAAGTTAATATTCTGCGTTCTCGGGATTTCTGAGCTGAAGTACCGCACCCATATTTTGATGCTTCAAGAGGACTTGTGGGTGCATTTCTGTATATTGTGAGCAGGCGTCGCTGAAGAGCTTTATATTTCAAACAATGAGTTCTTAATGTTTTAAAAGTTTTATTTCAGCATGGATGACATTTCTAGATACAAATATGATCTCAAACATAGTAAGAATATCCACGGTTTACATATCGAAATTAAGTCTAAGCCGAGTGATTTTAGCTGGCAATACTGTGACGGAATATAGTAGTTCAGCAGATCAAGAGCTGGCAACCCTGATCTTGACTTAAATCTTAGAATCATCTCACCTGACAAAGCTTGGGATTAAAGTTGTAAAGAATTAATGTCGAGTTCATCAGCGCAGCACAGCCATGGAATAAGGAAAAATCAACTCAAAGCTTTCAAACCTTATCAAGAGAGTTACCAATGAAATACACACACAAAAATAAGGGAATCGCCGACGCCCCTTGTCTTACGAACTCAGGGCCCGATGTACTCCCAGCCACGTCCCTTGCAACGAGCAATTGGATAAGATTGCTTGACAAAAGATACAGAGCAGCAAAGTATTCGACAAAATCAGCATTTGCAAGCGTCATTCCTCGTGATTGCATAACCTCTTGACCTGAGAAATACCTGCCAGTGTGAGTGTTGGAGGTCGAGATGACAGGTAGTTGCAAAGACACGATTTGGCAGAACAACCCAATGGCAGTTGCGATAAAATGATAGTGATGATTGATGATGGAAATGGTAATCATGGTGATGATTGATTATGGTAATGATGGTGATGATGATGATGATGGTGATTGTGATGGTGATGGTGATGGTGATGGTGATGGTGATGATGATGATGATGATGATGATGATGATGATGATGATGATGATGATGATGATGATGATGATGGTGATGGGGATGGGGATGATGGTGGTGATGGGGAAGATGGTGATGATGATGGTGAGGAGGATGGTGATGATGAGGATGATGATGATGATGATGATGATGATGATGATGATGATGATGATGATGATGATGATGATGATGATGATGGTGATGATGGTGATGGTGATGATGGTGGTGATGGGGAAGATGGTGATGGTGATGGTGAGGATGATGGCGATGGTGATGATGGTGATAATGATGATGGTGATGATGTTAATGGTGATGGTGGTGGTGATGGTGATGCTGATGATGCTGATGGTGAGGATGAAGGTGATGGTCATGATGGTGATGATGGCGATGATAGAAATAATAATAGAAAAAAAATAATAGTACTACTACTAATAATAATAATGATAATAATAATAATGATAATTATATCAGTAAATGCGATGGTAGTTGTGATAAAACGATAAGAATGTTAACGATGATACTAAATCAACATTAACGAAAACAATAGAAATGATAATGGTGATAGGAACACTCATAATAATAAACATTATAACAGTACTGCTTATAATGACAATAATGATAACTTTAATGATGGCAACGGAAATGCATGTAAGACAAATCGAATAATAAGAATACTAACAATGATAACGCCACGAAGGACAAAATCAATAATGACAGCAGGAAGGATAAAAGCCAATACTAATTATCCCTAACATTACGTTTCCCTCGTGCGCTTAAAGTAAATGCGCCCGTAATCCAGCGAGGAATAATAGGCGATGAGCAACGTTATGCATCGACGCCAAGCTACGTCTGTGAAGCGTGAAAATTGTCCATCTGCTTCGGATTTTATCTCGCCGTGTATTTTTTTTGCCCACAGAAGTTTACTCAAAATTTTTTCCTCGGATTTTCAAGAATTTCCAAATATAGGCGCCAGCACTCACGACCTATGACGCGCGGTGGAGGAAAATAATTGCCTATATATTTCTTACATGATACTAAGATCCGTCTGAAAATTAATATTTTTTCCGATGTGAAGAAAGAAAAAAAACTAAGATAATAAAATGACAGATTTTATGATTTTTTCAAGTCCATATCATCAACGTTTTATTATCAAGGTCTCCATGTGCTCTTAAACACTAATTCTATAACCATCGATGTTGCAATTATAACTCATCATTAGCAAAATCTTCAAATTGTGCGTTTTGTTGTTGTTGTTTTTTTGCTACATACCCCCTCCCCTCTTCTTTATAACTGTTATTTACCAACATAATTATCATCTCCCAAAATAATTAAAGATAGTGAGATTAAACGCATGTACTGCATGATAATATATCCCTTGCATTCCAGTGTTTTGTGATATTTAGAGTACACTGTCATTATAATCCCTATTCAATCGTTATTTACTGTTCTGTCGCCGCAACTTAAATGCAGAGAATATGCATTGTCACTTTTATTGCTTGCCTGTATTGATTCGTTGCAGTGAAGTCTCGCGTTATTTTACTTCAAAGCACAGACATCTTATCGGTTTCACAATTTCATGAATCATCGTGGATTGGATACCGTTAAGTAGACAATCTATTAAAGTTCACAATGCTTTATTTCTGTTAGATGGAATGGTTTTTATCTTACATTTTAGCTTTTATTTATGAAGAGCCTCGCCAATGCGATGCCATTTTATATTTTTTTATTAAGGAACATGCATATATAGAGTTTTCTCATCAGTCAGTGTTTATCGAGAAATACAAGTAGAGATATTTTTAGTACCGTGGAATCAATGGCCGTCTGTAAACGTTAATTTTCACTCACTTGACCCAACCAGTAACATTATCCAGAGTTCATAATCACCGGATGATTACTCTTCTTCAGCTTTACAATTCCTAGTTTTAGTTTTTGTTTCTTTTGGAAGAGCAAGTGAGATTTCCTTCGGGCCATGACCTACCTACAAGAGGCGGTTTTCACTCTCGATCTTGCGAGAATTCTGAACAGGTCCTGCAGGAGGCTCCGCCACTCTGACGGATCCGGCAACTATAATTCGCCGTTTCCCAAGCATTCCCTTTGTTTCTCTGCTTCCGACTACAGCATTGTGTATTTTTTTATTCAATGTTTTTGATTGAATTTGCTTGTCATCGATGCTTTCTCAATTCAAGTACTTATTATTTTTTTTTTTTTTTTCACTGTTGCCATTCGCTCATTAGAGAAGACTACAGCTCTTACTGTCTAGGACGGTTTCGCTCTTAAAGAAGCTTCAGTATTACTGGTCTGTATTTGTAATCGGTTGAAAGTTGCACCCTTACTGGCAATTACTAAGAGTAAAAGTGTTTCCGGAAAGGCAATGACAGGAGCTCAATCAAGCCGTAAGACAGGGGTGGCGGGAGGCTCCGACACGGTCCCGAATGCGGGCGGGGAACCACAACCTCGTCAGGGCCGCC
>NC_061842.1:7165781-7185781 GCF_019202785.1 Penaeus chinensis
ATACAGATATTAATACTACTCTATAAAATAATATAGTATACAGTGCATACTCATATATCATCACATGCAGTTCATAACATAAAAGTTAGATAACTATACATTTTGATCTATTATACAAATGAAAATGCTTTCCTAAAGACAATCTCTAAAGGCAAGATGGAGCACCTTTTATTTTTCCTCTATATACAAAATACTGTAAGGTCTACACCATGAGTACATCGTTTTTGTATTGACAACCTGTACTACTGCAGCAAACTATTGACCATATAAGATATATCTCATGGCTACCGGCAGACACTCAACACCAAGTATGGCACCAGCTATTTGAAAGCAGTGGCCACAATCTCTTGTGTATAAAGAAAAAACAAACTTAACTTGAAACCAGATTCAGTTCACCTTTATCAGATCATTGTTGTCAGCTTAGAGAAACCCTAATAAAAAAATGCTTTATGAATGATCTATCTTTAAAATTATTTATAAATAAATCAATGAAACAAGTATATACAGGTCATACTGAAAACAAAGGGTAAAATAAAAATAAAAATAAAGATTTTTAAAACGACAAAAAAAAAAAAAAAAAAAAAAGTAACAGTAAACAAATGCATAACTCCATTCACATTTCATTCATAGTATTCAGTATCTGTCATCTCAAAATATCATAGCATTTCTAAGGCTTAACTAAACTAGCCATAATTTCAGCCTAAGTTTGTCTTCGGCAGTGACTAGACGTAAATACAGTTCTTAACAGAATCAGATGGTCTAACATGTATGAATAAATAGCTTCAAGATCTAAGCATCAACTTACAATATCAAAAGCCTCTAATTTTCTATATCACTACTATGTAATATGCAAAAATTAGTCTTCTATTATATATACTTTTATACAGATTCCTTGCAGGTTAAATTTCTATTTCACATATAAAAAAGAGGACAAAGGAAAAAGAACACCTTATCATATACATTCACTCCTTTCTAATCCCGAACAGTATTGAGGATCAGCTAGATGCCATTATATTGGTAGAGTAAATAGTCACACTAAAGCTAACCAAACCAAAGTTAGCTGACATGATATGTAGACCAGACTTGCATCAATGAAGTCTAAATGATTATTAATGATAGTTTCCCCTTCAGATCCATTTTATTGTCTGATTGAAATATTGCTATTTTCAGAGCATGTGCATCAATCACATGTTGGCTCATCTTGATCACTAATTGATATCTGATCAAAAACAATAAAAAATGTAGTCAGAAGAACATCAGTATTACCTGTCATAATGCTAAATTGTACTTTTGATATATTGATTTTTTTTAACTTATGTTATTCTAGTCAGAGACTGATAGTGCAAACTATCTTACCGGACATCTTTTTCCCAGAAAAAAAACCATAAAAATCATCCTGATATGCTTTTTTCACTTTGAATAAAATAAAGACAAAGATTTAAGACACAGCCAGTCTACTAAGCAATACAAGCATCTTGTCCATACAGTTAATAATAGGCCATGATAAGAAAAACAAAATCATTTCAGTTCCTTTCATAACCATATTATCAAAAGATATTCTATAATGAAATATGTAACCATACACATGCTTTACTTTATCCAGTTTCATGAAGTCAACTTGACAAGGTAGGTTATACCTTTTCTCAAGATCAGGTTTTGATTCCTTTTGAGTTATTCCAACATGGTTATTTTTTTCAAATTAGAACATTAGAATGAGTATGGACAAGA
The DNA here is from genome assembly GCF_019202785.1 of Penaeus chinensis. Taxonomy (NCBI): domain Eukaryota; kingdom Metazoa; phylum Arthropoda; class Malacostraca; order Decapoda; family Penaeidae; genus Penaeus; species Penaeus chinensis. The sequence goes on from NC_061842.1 coordinate 7,167,510, forward strand.
CTCCATTGAAAACTCAACAGTTGGTCAGATTTCAACTGTGGAGCAAGAATTAGGATGATTGGGTATGATCATATATAAAATGGAAGCAGAGAAGGCAAGATGTTGACCACAGATGAAAAACAGTAAGATTTGCATTCACAAACACTTTCCTGGGGAGAAACAGAAAGTAATCATGTATTGGTATGATTAAAATACAGATGTGTACAATATGTGCATGAGAATGAGAATGTGAAAGATTGAGACTGAATCTGAGACTGTAATTCAGTTACTGAAACACACTGCGATTATGAAAGAGGGAGAGAAAGAGACAGACAGAGGCAAAGACCGACAAAGAGGCTGTATGTCTATTTTTTGTTATGGAAGGAAAAGAAGGTGTTTTCTGTGTCTGTTCTTGAGTGTACTCACATAAATGATAATTATGACATCATACGTTATGGCTATATGATATGATTTTTTTTTACTTAAGTATACATGTCTAAATTATTCTTAGAATTTTTTATGTCACTAGATTTAAGCTTATAATGGAATAATTCATGAAATTTTATATGAACAATAACTTTTTACTATAATTGCACCCAAATATGCATGCCTAAATAAATATGATACCATATCTGGGTTTAAAACAAATTACACAGTTGAAAATAAAACAGAATTATGTGAGTAATTCCAAAGAGAACCATACCAACACATCAAAATGCGAACACCAGCACTTCTAGGGAAAAGCACAAGAAGATTCAGGAAGATGGTGGAGGATATGGCTGAAGTCGAGGTGGCACGGAATAGTTCTCGTGAAGACTGGGATGCGTATTTTCTATATCACCTATGTATATATTAGTTGGTGTGGTAGGTGTTAAGTCATCACCAGAAGTGTTGAGGGTGAAGCTTGAGGGTGGTGACAGTGGAGTGAGTGGGGTAGAAGTTGACTTGGGAGGTATAGGTGGTGGTGGGGGAGTGCGGTGGTTACGCGGTGAGAGCAACGGAGGGGTGCCAGGGGTGGAGGCAGGAAAGCCGTTACTGAGGCCACCGCCGCTACTGCTGCTTCCATCCACACCATCACCCAGGAGCTGATCAGACCCAAACATGGCAGGCGACGAGCACTGTACAAAGTTATGTTGTGGTGGTAAATAACAATGGAGGAGAGAGGAAAATGTGCATACTGTACTTCAGAATACTATGAATGAACTCCATTTCTGTCACAAACTACATGGCCTGCACTCCAGCAATCTCTATGTACAGTTAATCTAAAAAAACACACTGATTCCAAAGAGGCCTCAAGCAGCATTTCTGTGTCACAAATTACATGAAGCTAAAAAAGTATAATTTCTTGTAGCACCATCATACAATGAAAAGAGTTATCAGGAGCTTCCTTCCTACATCAACTACATCACTCAGACAAGCTATTGATCTTGTCCCCCATGTTGAAACTGGCAGCACGTACCTTCTTGCCCATCCTCTTGGGGAGCACTGGAGGAGGAGCGTCTTCCTCTCCCCCAAGGCTAACTGAACGAGTCTGTCTTTCGTTTCCTGGAAAATGATCTACGTAAAGTAACATAAATAGTCTTCTCATTTTACCTTTGAGGCATATTTGTGGAAGTTCCCAAATATGCCAAAAAATCTTTAAAATATTCAGCAAATCTTTATCTTCAATGTAAATCAGTTTTAGTTACAAGTATCTCTTATTTCAATATAGGTTACCAGACAAATTAATATACAAATTCATAATGGAAAAAAAACACAGAGTGGCAATTATGTAATTCAACACTTGCATTTGGTGTAGCCTTTTTACTATCATTGGTTAAGACATTAGTTCTGTAATTGGGGAGAGATTCTACGAGCACTCCTTTTCTCAAACACATCTAGCAGTAGAGAAATTTCACTTGTCCTATTGTATTTTTCCACAATATATTAATGTAAATTTGTTTTGCACAACAATTTTCATGTAGACTTAGATTTGAGTGCTTTATCACTGAATTTACCTCAAATCAGATGGATGAAAGAGAGTGGTCATCCTTGCCATTTCAATGTAATAAGTGAGACCTTGTGACTGACCTCGGAACCAAACAATAAATGGAGAGCAGCAGCTTTTTAATACTATTGATACTGATACTGTTATTATTCTTACTGATATTATGACTATTAGATTGTTATTAAAATCTTGGTAATATTGAAGACAATGAAAAAATACAAAAGACACTTTCCAAAAATCATGGAAAATGATAAACAGATGTGATAGGTAGGACTATGTGTAAAGACAATAAATGAACTTGTATTACAGTAGGCATGGCATGCATTCTTACCATCCATGCCAATTGGGTTAAGATGAGGTGCAGCAATATTATTTCTAAACAACAATACTCCACTCAATTAGTGAACAGCTAATATGGCTTTTGAAGGACAAATTCCTGAAGCAAGTCACTACCTGCCTCCCTAATTATCTGATATGAAATCAAATGAGAATCAGGTTAGCGATTACATAGCTTAATTTGCAGTATTTTCTTGAGAACTGCTAGGAAGATCTTATCAACATATTTTCTTGGGCTGATGGTTGAATCTTTGAATCATATAAAGCACATGATTATTTTCTATGATGTGCATTTTTTCTTTTATATATACTACATAATGGACTTCTTGATCTTGTTTTCAGTCTCGCATACATTTGCTACTGAACAGGTAAATATCTCAACACATCTTGTCAAGTAAGAGACTCCACCAGACATTTATGAAGCAGCAGCTTATCAGAATAAAGCAAGAACTGAATTTGTACAAAAATTTATCTAAGACAAATGCTTACTGAGGCTCATACCTCTTGGTGGGAGAGGGGGAAGAGATTCTTGTGATCCATGAGAATCACTCCATGAAGTGTTGAGTGAGTCATGAGTACCAGAGATTCTAGCTGAATGAGGGCTTGGTGGACGAGAGTGGCGAGACCGTCTGTTTTCATCAGAACTGCTAAAAAAAAATATTACTGAAAGTTAACTGTAGCATAGAAAAAACAAATAGTAAAGGTTAATTTTGACTAATATATAAATCTGCAACTGTCATATAAAATTGGGTTCAGCAGCCAACAAATGATTTAAAGTTTGTATTACTTCTTCATCTTTTCCTTTTTTTTTTAGACTAACCTCATTTTCTGAGAAGGTACAATCATGTAATCATTGTTGAGGGACTTGGAGAGAGACTTTGGGGATGAGCCTCTGCTATCCGTAATAAAGGCAGATCGGGGCCGTGAGTCGCGCATACTGGCAACTCCCTCGTCCCATTCCTGATAAAAGTTAAACCAATGGTTTAAAAGTCAAGATGGATTGAAGAGAGAAAGGAGTACGGGACTGAGGTATATTTAGATTATATGATGCACTATTCAGAACTCCACAACAAAGAGCATTATGTTACCTGAGGCTTGGCATACAACTCATCATCATGAGAAGCTGAGTGGAAATGAGCATACAGTGAGGATGCCTGCGATGATCTCTGTGAGGAGTGGCCGGATGTAGAGGAAGAACTTACACTAACAGCACACTTATCAGATGGCAGTGGTGGCAAAGGGGAGCTGAAACGAGAAACTCTAAATCAGGAATGTAGAAGAAAATTTTCTCATCATTTATTTATCAATGAATTCACTTCTAACCATTCTCATCCCCTGACAGCGGTACCCACATGGTCTTCAAAATCATGGGGAACTACCTTTTTTTTCTATTCACATTGCAATTATTCATATGACTACATGCCAATATATAAAACTTGTTGCAGAAATAAGTCACAATCAGCATCTTACATGGCTTCCACTAACCAATGTCTTCTAAAGTAATGACTCCTCGCCTGAGTTTCGAGGGGTGGGTACAAGGTGCACCTAATATCAATCATGTCCACCCTTCATACCACCATTTTGTGCACTTGTTGGATATAAAAACAATAGCATCTATCTCTTTAACCCATGTCCGCTGGGCCACACCCATAGCCATTATAACAAACCAACTCAACATGCCAGGTACTGCTATAACCATTGCGACACACTAGAGCCCACAGAGCAGAAAGTTCCATTACATGTAGCAGACTCCCAGGCTAAATGGCAGGACGGTTGCCAGAAATCTTCAGTCAGTGACACCAAGAGATTTCTGATACCATGATTAAAGGGTTAAAATGCAAAGAGAGTAGACTGTATGATGTGGAAGAAAAATCTAGTCTTTCACTGTCAGCTTTTTCATGACTCATTACTCAGCAGAACTTTTCAGGGGACTTCACTGCATGGCTATGACAATGCTAATTACTCAAGTAGCCATTTACTATGCAGATAAGCCTACATGGAAATTACTTTTATCATTTGTCTTGTTAAGGGCCCCTACATGTTTTGAGGCTTCTTTTGTAACCTATGCATATGGTTATCTATAATATGATATTGTTCATTGTCATATGTGTATAGTATACCTCACTGTATCTAGATTCGAGGCAGCATTTTAGAAACCACACCTAACATAGAGCAAGACATTTGACTGAATGAAACTTAGTTTGCTGTCTACAAAGAAGTGATAATGGGTAGTGTCTATGGAAGTTTCTTTTGTTTTCTTTTTGGCCTGGTGCACCGTTCACTGTGGCTGATGAATGATGCTCTAATCAGTCCGCTGATAAAAAATCACAATTCCAATCCTTCAGGTGTCTTACTTTGAGAGAGATTTCAATCCACATATAAAAGTAGGCCATATCTTTAGGTGTGGCTGAGATTGCCAAATGCCATATACACATGCATCTGCTTCAAATACTGGAGTGATAATCAGTCATGAATGAAAATGGCTCAGTAATCCATATGATAATACAGAGTCACTACCTCAGATATTTTCCATTACTTATGCACTGAAGGACAGAAAACACTGAAAATTATTAAAATGTTTTTTCTCTCCAGTGTCAGAATTATATCTAGGCCTACTCTGAGAATGTTGTCTACAAAAATATGATTAAAATATTGCCATTCATACTTGATAATTGATCCCATTCTCCTGAACTCTGTAGCAGGGTCAGAGTCTGCCCTCCTGTGGGTTGGAGGCGGTGGGGGAGTTGACTGGAGAGAAGAAGTCGATCGCTGGGACTGGGGGGTTGAGCACATCTTCCGTACTTTTGCTCGTAAACCTTCAAAAACCTGCAAAAAGTATATTTCAGTGATTTACATCCATGAATATAATACAGAATTGTTTTTTGTTTCTTTATGTACCTTAAAACTTTGGCAAATAACAACACAGTATAGTGAAATAAGTACATCAACTTTACTATTAAGTTTTAACATTTGGCTTAATAATGAATAACATCCTATTGCTACAGAAACCTTCAAAATACTGTCAAATACACCTCTAAAATGATCAATACAAATCTATATGAACAATATGTTTGATACATTACCTCTACTAATCTTCTATGAAGAGGCTGATTAGCTGGCGGTGCAATCTTGCCATGGAGCTCTAGTGCTCCCTCTAAGATCATAGTCTGTAAGAATACTTTGTATTAGATAATTTGTTTTGACAGGAACAAGAATATTTACATAATTTTCACAGACATAAACAAGTATGCAAGAGGAGGCTACAGTAATTTCTAAGGTACTATTCAACCTTCTACTGTATATTCCATAATTTTTGGATTACGATAAATTACATTCAAATTATAGAACTACAGTGATATCAGTTCAAACTTATTATGTTGAATATATACATATATACTACACTCATATAAATAGATGAGTGTGTGAGTGAGTGTGAGTGTGAGAGTGAGAGTGAGAGTGAGAGTGAGAGTGAGAGTGAGAGTGAGAGTGAGAGTGAGAGTGAGAGTGAGAGTGAGAGTGAGAGTGAGAGTGAGAGTGAGAATGAGAATGAGAATGAGAATGAGAATGAGAATGAGAATGAGAATGAGAATGAGAATGAGAATGAGAGTGAGAGTGAGAGTGAGAATGAGAATGAGAATGAGAATGAGAATGAGAGTGAGAGTGAGAGTGAGAGTGAGAGTGAGAGTGAGAATGAGAATGAGAATGAGAATGAGAATGAGAATGAGAGTGAGAGTGAGAGTGAGAGTGAGAGTGAAAGAGTAAGAGTGAGAGTGAGAGTGAGAGTGAGAGTGAGAGTGAGAGTGAGAGTGAGAGTGAGAGTGAGAGTGAAAGAGTAAGAGTAAGAGTAAGAGTAAGAGTAAGAGTAAGAGTGTGAGAGTGAGTGTGAGGATAAATGTCAGAAAAATTTAGAGAAAATGAGAGACAGACATAAAGACAGAAAGCAAATGACAGAGACAAACACAGACAGACAGAGAGAGAGAGACAGTGATAGAAGAAGTGAGGAAGTAAGAAAGGGAGGGAGGGAGGGAGGGAGGGAGGGAAAAAAAGAGAGGTACTACAGAGGCAGAATGTCCTATATTGAATACCAGTATTTTAAACCCCCCTTTATTTGCTTTTACTGGATTAATTCCTCTTCACACAATAGTACATAGTATGCCATTCTCCTATAGACAATCGGTGAGAGGTTGCTATTTGGTGCTAGCATTTAGGAAGGTCCTCTCACTGAGCGATAACACTACTAATCAATAATAATAATAATATTAATAATAATGATAATAAAAAAATAATAATAACAATAATAATAATAATAATAATAATAATAATAATAATAATAACAATTACAATAACAATAATAATAATAATAATAATAATAATAATAATAATAATAATAACAATAACAATAATAACAACAGCAATAATACCAATAACAAAATAATAATAGTAATAATCATAACAACAATAACCATCATCGTGAACTTCTCTCACCTGATCGGATATGAGGACCTTGAGTCTATTAACATGATCTGCGTACTCAGGATACACAACCAGGTAGTCGGGCCCAAAGAAGGCATCCTGGTACTTTGCAATCCCTCCATTAACAGCTGCATCAATGGTGCCTTGAAGCCTCATTGTGAAGGGCTGAATGTTATCCTATGTGGGAAAAATTGTTTGCCGTGATAGTTGACCTTACTAAAAGACGTGGGAAGAATCTGGGAGAATTTCGACAGAGGCTTCAGATTCTAGTTGCATTAAGATCATATATACAGTCACATAAGGGAACGACTGCTGGAATTTCTCAAATTGTAAATTGTATTCCAGATCAGGAGTATGATATATGTGGACATCATAAATCTCAATATGAAATAACTTGAATGAGAAGCTTAAGCAGCTAGATAGAAATACCATATGTTACAACACTGAGTATATCTAAATAAAACTAATTGTGCATTAAATACTAGATCACAAATCACTATTATGGGAATATGATATCTAAATACATACTTATGCATACTAAGGAAGTTATAAATATGAGATACCAAATATGCTGCCTACAAAAAATGAGATTAGTATTTAAGGCTATAAATCACGTGATTAAAAATCTGTGCAAAATTTAACAGAAATTACACTACACATAGTATGAAGCCAGTACCTACTACAATGTAAAGTGTTAGTGATAAACCTCTTGAACTTGTTATAAAGTCATAATTACAGCAATAAACATATTTACAATACTAAAACAGCAGCAGAGGGATGATCTTAATGGAGAATACTTCCACCTTATCAATGAACAACGACTGAGGTAACTGTGATTCCTTTCAATACATACCTGAGGGTTGGCACGATAGTGCTGCATAACTTGGCGAATCTGCTTGTTATTGCGTTCCACAGTTTCACAAGCATACTGAGGTGGACACAACTGTTCTATCCTTTGTTCAACTACTTCAAACCACTTGAGGATACCAGGCAGCTCACATTCAGTTGTGTATGTAGTTCTCTCAATCCATAAGTTCTGTTATTTATTTGTAAAGATTAGTAAAAGTGGAGACTGTTCCCCCAAGAATTATACTAAAACTATATTTACTGGCAAATAACACTAAACCTTTTATAAATCATTACCACTTTAATTAAAATTTTGAGCTTGTGCATCAAAATATAAAAATGTGAAAATAATTTTTCTCATTACAACCCAAGCCCTTAACCCATATCTGTCATAACAAACCAACTCATCATGTCGGGTACAGCTATAGGTATCATGATGTACTAAAGCAAGTCAAGCGGAAAGTTCCACTACATGTAGCAGACTCTCGAGCCAAACGGCAGGATGGTTGGGAGAAATCAGCTGAGTCAGTGATGCCCAGAGATTTCTGATACCATCATTGACGGGTTAAACTTGAAAAATTCATTCTTCTTACCTTGAACTCATTCTCTTTATCTGCCGGTCCACGGTACGTAGGCCGGTCATACACAAAGTGCCGGACATGGTTCACAGTGTAATATTTGAGAATTCTTTCATCAACTTCAATGCCCTCAAACTTAGGATTTGGCTCTGGGACTGCCTTCACAGCACAGATCTGTAAGGATCAATTCAACACTGCAGTTTTGGAAACAGTGACTATGACTGTGACTATGTCTGAGTCTGAGTCTAAGTCTGAGTCTATATATGTGATCTGCTTCTGCCTGTCTGTGTCTGTGTCTATGACCATGTATATGAGTTAGCATAAGCATGCAGATGCATATGCATATGCATATGTAACTGTATATCCTTATGGATATGTATATGTGTATGCATTCATTCAGTCTTTCATTCATTCATTCATTCATTCACTCATTTATTCATTCATACATACATATATACATACATGTGGCATGTCTGTAATTAAATGAATCACTTGAATGCATGTTATCACTTTATGTATTATTCAAAGATTATAACAATCTCTTCAACAGGAACAAAAATACCCAATTGTAATTGGCATCATCATTCTGCTGAAGAGCAATTTTCTAAAGCTGGTTGAAGAAATTTTTAAAGGCATTTGAAACATCACAAAAAAAGGCCCGAGAGGATTATTTTGAACATTCACAATTTCCAAATTGGGTTGCAAGAAACACTCCTTAGGAAAAAAGAAGAAATAACAATACATAATTCAAGTAAAACAACAGCTCTGACTTTACTGTGATTACTACCAAGCAAAAAAATGGCATGATATTCATAAGAGAATTGCTACGTGAAATATCGGACTTTGGAAACATTTCAAAATTATGGAAAGCAAAGAACAGCACTGATGATAAATGAAAAAATATTCTAAATGTGTATTTTACATTTTTTTTAACATTTTTCTTTAATACAGGAAAAATAGCAAATGAATACACTTCATTTCAACTAATACTATATGTTATAAACTGATGGAAATTTTTGTTCTTACATTAATCTCATCTACATTTTACAGGATGGAGTAGTCTGAAAACGAAAAAACAGAAAGAAAAGAAAAGAAAAGAAAGCAGTCAAAATCCTTAAAAGTTTATTGACCTTAAACCATTGATGCTGGCAAGGCATGTATGTGCATGCTGTGTACACTGTGATTTTAGCTTATTTATTTTGTCTCTTCAAAGACAGATCCACAACAAGTCCTACCTATCTTGCCTGTTTACGCTTCTCCTTGATAATCATTACGATTCTCTTTTTACTCATTTTTTGCTATTAGTATAGTTAATAACATTACAGTAATCTAAATGTCAATATTAATAATAACAGTATTGATATTAAAAGCATTAGAAAAAAGAATCAGTTGAAGTCACATAGGCCTACTAATTGACTACAGTGGACAAACAGTGCACACACTCAGCAGCAATCGGTAAAATATAAGAAGCATAGACATATAATTTTGATTCACAGTTTGACTGGTTCTACTGCAATCTCACATCTTAGGGAGGCTTAAAGTTGTTTTTCTTCAAAACTGCTGAACTATACAGTGATAAAGATATTCTATCCAAAACTGTTTTACTTAGAAATATAAATAACTGCTGATATTATCAGTAATTTTAACCCGTGCAAGCTCTAGGTAATGCATATTGACTACTCTTACCAAATTTTTGCTTGATTTAAACAAATTCAAATGTTATAAACATGATATCATTAAAAGTACTATAATTCTGGATCTCCTGTGGGGTACAGTTTGCACAATTATGTGTTTTGGTTGATAAGTAACAGCTTGTTATGTAAAGGTAATAAAGTGACACCTAGCACACTGGGATTAAGGCATGACTGAAAATGAACCCTCATGCTTAGTGATATTTAATCATGTCATGGTAAAAATAACTTCATTCTAGATGATCATCTAGTTATATGAGAGCCTGGGTCCTCAGGAGCCTAGCTATGAACCAAACAACAGCCTATGTGGGAAGCAGTATCTGCTAACACGCCTTAGCCTTGCCAAATCTTGTCTATCATGAATGGGCTAATTCATTTTATAAAATAATACTTTACAGTCTGGCCACCTTGGCACTTCAAACGGCAAAACACTCAAGGATCTTTACTGTGATCTCCCTATATAGCATCATCTTCCAGATTACTTGCTAGTCAAAATGTTCTACAGGAAGTTTCAAAAGACTTAAGAAAGATCACTTCCACAAAACAATGAGTAAAACTCTATGCTATTGGATGCCACTTGGGAAAACAAACTACTGACTGCATTTCTAGTCTAAGTAGCAATGTTACTAGCACATAGAAGGAGTGACTCGTTTGGCCCACTGACTGCAAGGAATAATGCACTAGACAAGAGGTGTCTGAAAGAGCTAGGCTGCAATAGTGCACATTTTACAGGGTCACTTTCAATTTTAGTTACAGACTTTGATGCTTGGCTGGAGCATGGCTGACAAGAGATTATGGCTCCCTTGGATACCATTGGATACTGTAAATGTTTAATAAAATGTGTAAAAAAATAAATCAAGAAACATATCATAAGGAGTTAAAATATTGAGACACAAAAAAAGACATTTTAACATCAGTAATAAAAAGTCAAATTTACCTGGATATACTGTCCATCAGATGAGCGGATAGTATCATCAGGAGGAGTATTGTGGTGGAGCATTTTAGCCTGAGGAAATTCCGTCTGAATCCTCTGGGTGAAGGCCACAATCTGCTCATACTCTAATCCACGATAAATGAACACTTTATTCTGAAAAAGGGAAAATTAAGAATTGACTGCTATCAATTATGCTTCCAATCACTTTTTTCAAACAAACAAGCAGTGTGAAACATTTAACTCCAATAAATATATTTCAAGACTGATGGATACCACAACCAAGTCTTACTCTAGAGCGGAATCAGAGATGCACTATGCACAAAACTTACCCTCACAAAAAGAGGAAGACCCAGGCCGTAAAATCCAACACGGAAATATTCGTTATCATATCTCTTGCCACTAAGTATTTTCTCATAGAATGAAGCTTGACGTTTTAATACCTCACTTAGTCTCTGATAGTCAAACAACCTGGTTTTGTACTGTCCTGCTAATTCTTCAAGAAGGGGAATGCCTTGCTCCCAGCACTGAAAGATATAGACAACATAAATATCCAACTGTTCAGGAAGTATTAACCCCTTGGATCCGGATGACATGACCATCACATCACAACAAAAAAATCTGGCTCAACGGGCAGTTGAGGCAAACCTGCCATCGGGAACATTTTGGCAGAAAGATGGAAAAGATTTGCCATGGCCGCACAAACCTTTTGGGAGGTTTATTTTACTCATTTGGCAATTTTGCATTATTCCCATTGATGTGCAAGTGTGGAACGTAATCTCAGTGAGTGGTGACTGGAAGAGCACCAGCTCCATGAAGGACTCTATTTCCATGCTCAACACTGTATTCTGATGCCCTGACCAGCAATGCAGGTTATATTACAAACAAAATATTACTTACAAATTTATAAACTGACACAACTAACAGTGTTACATCATTTTATTTTTCTTGCACTGAGTTGCAGGCTACCTAGAGAGATGATATGAAGTCTGTGCAAAGAAAAAAAACTATTACCATCTGGATAAAGCAAACCAAATGGTAAATATGGACAATAAAAAATGGCCAAACAGTTAAAATGCTTATGTATGAAAAAAGTAAATAACTTTGCAAATAGGAGGTATAGAGTCTTGTCACTGCACACACGTGTACACAGAGCAGCCACTCATGTATGCCTAATCCCTGGATTTTTGGTGATGTGATTCCTATGATGCAACCGGATCTAGTGGCTTAAATAAAACAAAGCAAAAGTAAAAGCATTATCTGACCTTTCTCAAACAACAACTCTAAAAACATTTTCTTATGTAAGCATATCTTTATTGGGTTATTTCATGATCTCCAGTAAACTGAAGTTCTACATACCTTGCCCTTGTCAAAGTAATCTATGATTTTCATATAAATTAGCTCTTTTCGCTGGGTTTCCGTCTGAGCTTGATATAGGTGATCTGCATGCAGCATCCTCTGTGTCCAAGAGAGCTGATCTGCATGTAGCTGCAGAGTGAAGGCTGCTTCTGTGTAGTTTCCAGCTGGGAGGTGCAGATCATGGAGCTTGTAGATGTATCGAATGTACATTTCTTGTCGATTGATTTCATTCTTATAGAAGTTCTGAAAATATAGGGAAGAAATTAATTAATGTTTTTGCAAAAATTACTGATTATATTTATATTATACAGTATACCTCTCTCACTGACATACACACAATCTTCAAATATTTGTGATGGTGAAAGCAAACCCAAAATTAGGATATAAGCCTTAAAAATATCAATCATTCAGAATTTCTCCTAGGCAGTCTTACTTCAGATCCTATGAATTTATCATTTTGTTTTAAAAATACACCAAGTGCAAAATAATACTGTTGTATCTTACTGACAAATCATAATTACTTACCAACAAGTTAACTGTGCAACTCATTCTCTTGTCACAGTTTTCATCCCCCTGCATCACACTGCGGTAGTCTAACAGCCTTTCTAAGAGCCTTGTAACAGAGTTGATAAAAGCTGTTCCACTCTCTCTCCATACTGGGTCATTTGAACGTACACGCTCCAGAAGTCTGTCAGAAATAGAGAAGGTATGAGAAAAACGTATTCAGATTGGTCATATATCAACTGCATTTAGTGTGCATCTCAAATGTCATGCAATATAATGAAAAGGATCACAAGAAAAATTCAACGCTATACAGAGTAAAACTACACAGAGTAAAAGTTCTCACAGGAATCCACCTGAACATACAGATTTATAGTTTATTAATCTATAATGACTTGAAGACAGACCTGTCTTGGAATACGCTATCACTTATGTCTTGTAAAAATAGTATCTGCAATAACTATTTGGACCTTGGTACAAAAATAATTTATGACAGCCATTATTAATGCTTTCCTTAATGATATTTCAGGGTCAGAGAGGATTTAGGAAATTATGTGATTGATGAACAACGAATCTAAAATGTGCAGTGCTGAGAGACAAAACTAAATAATGTTCTTTTGATACATAGATAAACTGATCTACAGATAAACAAAGAAGTATGCAAATATAGACTGACAAATGTCAACAGGCAAAAGAAAACATGAAAATCATAGATAGATAAAACAAGCAATAAACCAAAGACTTTTAAAAATCTACTGATGAAAGAGTATTCACTAAAATTTAAAAAAATATTGTATGTTAACTTACACAGCACTTAAATGTTCCCTATACGATATTGCATGAAAAAAAAATAATGCTGGCATTATCAAAGTACTTGAAAGGTATTTAGAACATATAACAACCTTTTCTAAATTATTTTCTCTTCACAAGTAAATCATACAACAACTTCTTTATATAAAACACAAAAAAATCAGCTTCTTATGTATTAACTCATTTGAAATATTTATCTTGATTTCAGATGTTTATTTCCAATATCAAATGTATTACATCTTAAATTCAAGTAGCTATCAACTATAATAAAACCTCAAATGCAAAAGTCTACTTACATAGTATTAAACAGCTGACGGTATTCATCATCACCCTTGTTTTCGCTTACCAAAATATCAAGCTTATCTATAAGTTCCGTTTCAACCTGAAAGAAAGAAAAAATTATTAGTAAGTAATATTTAACAAAAATTCGTTATTTGTCCAAAAATAAATAAGCTGTTTGTCTCTAGCCAAGTTACAGATGCTGCACTCTCTATCTTCACATCATATGTTTCTGATGTTGGTCACCATCCAAACATGTCATCCTTTTATCAGAAATTTAACCCATTCATGCTAGGTGACATACAATATTCATCCTCTCTCTTGCCAGCAACACCTGGTATGTCAAGAAGCTCAGTGTACTGGTTTTACTGTTGTAAAATCAAGAATATTTGCTAGGATATAAGAATGGAAAAATGTATGCTCATTGGGGTTTAGATATCAGTTAACATAAAATTTCTGTCTGTGCAAACAAAATTTTCTTTTTCCCAAAAGCAATCCTCAGCCTAATCGTAATGTATAATCACTGAATGGTTGCAAGATTTCAGATGTTAGATAACTAAATTTGTAGATTCTAACCTGTTTGAAATTGCCCTTTGCCTGTTGTTCTGCCTGCATCATGTCAAAGAATATGGGCAGTGTTGCTTTGCGTAGTTCTGGCTCCGGCACTAGTGTCACCTCTAAGAACGGGCCCACCATGCCCGGTATGAAGTGCAGCCGGTGCTCATCTGGGGAAGGATTAAGAGGGGTGAGGCAAGGTATTCTTCCCATAAAAAAAGAAATAAATAAAAAATAAATAAAAAAATAAAAAAAAATAACAAAATAAATAAATTACATGTGTATATATGAAAAAAGTTTAATTGCAATTTCAACAATTTCAAATGAGTTCTTTGGCTTACAATTTTCTGCAACTGAATATATAAAAGATGCAGATGTCAAATCTAATGTAAATATTACTATGACAGATTAAATGCTACAAGGGCTTTTGAAAATCAAGCTCACTCGAAGTCAATGCCATGCTTATTCACAAATGTGAATAAAATAAAGATATTTCCCTTTTTGAAACACTCCTCACCTAAGTTATGCCACATGGAAAGTATCTGGAAGCCCATAAGGACTCTCATGTCATTATATCTTTCTAAAACCTTGTGACGTTTCTGCTGCGAGAAGTGCTCCAGCTGCAGGCAAGGCTGTGTCAAGAATCCAACAGCTAGATTCAGGTAACTACTCCAAACCTGAAAAAAATAATAATGTAGCAAATCTCCTCCATTTCTACTTATCAATACCATCGTAATCATCACCTTCCTTTTTTCAATTAGCCTTTTTCTTTTAGCTTCCAATAATCTTCATTACCATTACTATTATTATTACTTATTATCATAATTATTACTATCAATATCAATGCTATTATTTACCATTGATACTGTTATCATGATCTCATTCTAATTTCATTTTTATTGTTATTGTAATAATTATTAATATTATCATTATCATTTTATCATAATTTGTCAAAATGTATGAAGAACAGAGGACAAAAAGAAAAGAAAAGAAAAGAAAAGGAAAAATTAAATGAAAAAAAGAAAAAAAGAAAAATACCAACCTGGTTGTCAAATCTTCCCGACTTCAAAAACGTTGAAATCAGTGGCTGTGCAATTTCCTGCATGGCTGTCAATATAGTGTGGTTGGTAACCATGCGCATGACAAACCAATCACTTGGAAACACTGCTGCTCTCACAAGGTCTGCCAGCAGCACAATGGTCGAGTATAGAAGGTGGCGCAGATGATGGGTTCCAGAGATCAAGTGTTCCTCCCACAGCTTGGTGTAGTGTATCTCGGACATAAGCTGCAGAATGCCCATTAAGCATGCTACTAAGGTTCCCTGTAGACACAAAATAAGTCTGATTATTATTTCTGAACATTTTAGATCGTCATCTTGAGTTGATCAAATCAAGTTGTACTTCAAAAGGATATATTCTAGATTTAATGTTCATTTTGCACAAGTAACCTCTATCTTCCAACAAATTTTTCACCATTATTTGCTTGGTACATTAGAACTATAGTTTTATATTTCTTTTTTGTTTTTTTTTAATAGGACAGTAAACTTCCTTACTGCATCATTCTGCAGCAAGACATCCTTATACATTCTCAAAAAAGAAACACATACCAAAGAGTTAAACATAATCTTTAAACAGGAAATGGCCTGTTACTTTCAGTCACAGCTTTTCCCCAAAGCATGGGTTAAATGGTTGTGCAGTAAAGAGAAGTGAGAGGGGGATTTCAAGATGCTGGATGTGTTTAGAAAACATAACCAGTAATAAGAAACAAAAGCTAATTACCATTCCATTTACCCACCCATACATGTGGATGATGTTCACAATGCTTTGATCTGTCCTAAATGGAAATATCACTGCCTAGCTTCAGGTCCTGTGTTCTCTACCAATCAAATTATCTATTCTATTCTTGCATGATTACTTGCAAATGTCATCTTTCTGATACAATAATTGACAAGCTAAAAACACTTACTCCTTTCCTGTCTTTTATCCTCTATGGGTTACCCTTCTGCTGCCTCCGTGTATATATAATTTCATCAACCAAAAGTGTGATAACCAGCATACATGTTATATTAACCTGATGCAGCTGGGAATGGGATGTACATACATGCCATGCCCACTGTGAGTTTAGTTTATCAGTTGTCTTTACAAATATTTAGTCACCAAGGAGTGTCTTACCAATATTACCTATATAACCTGTTTTCCCTTTTCCTTGCTTTCTTAAAATATATCAATTTATTGTTTACAGTTATTAGTAAGGTTAATAAAATTAAGACAATTATAATGTCTATAAAATAGTAACAGCATCAATATTAAGAGTATTAGTAAAAAAATCACAAAAACAAGGAAAAGTTAAATCAGGCGAAATCACACGGTCTACTAAATGACTCCTCGGAGGCAAAGCACTTGTCGAGCCATCAATGATGAGACATTTCACAAAACAAAAAACTCCCGTGAAAATTCCCTTTTCCTGGTAACATTGGATTAAGGATTACTAAAATAAAAAAAAATTATGATCAGTTAAAAAATATTCATAAACTTTATTAGAGAATGCAATAACTGAACATGTAGAAAAGTTTAAAATATAATAAAATTTCACTGTCATAACTTCACAACTATAATGCCTTTATCTTAAAACAAAGTGCATGTTACCATTCAATACACTTTATAGATTACAATAATAAACTTGTTCCTGCACTCTTCTCCTAAGACTACTGGCAATACTGTAAACATCATAATAATTTCTTCATACTGTGCTTCTCCAATCAATCCAATTCAGGAGCTTTTCTAATCTCTTCATGACAAATGGACGCTATTCTGACCATGAAGCAATGAGCCTATATGCTGAATGCAAATGTCTATCCCATGGCAATAAAGTGTGCTATTTGGCATTATCTTGCTTGGCCCTCTCTTTGATCACTGAAAAGAAACAGCCTAACACAATAGGCAGCCAATTACACATGGAACCTGCTGCACCACTCAGTTTGATTGAGGGGATGTCTTGCACAGATGGGCAAAATATAATCTGAGTTAAGACTGGATAGGAATATCTGTACACAAGAAGTATTACCAACAAGAATATTAGGGCCTGCAACTATTTGTAAGTACTGTCTCTGACCACTTGCTTACTGCTCATTAGCTTATCATGGTTCTGAGCAAAGAAGGGGACCATCCTTTTGAACAGTTTAAACAATCCCTATCTACACTGTGTACCAAAAATTACATGTGATCAACATCAGAAATCTAATTGTACCGTTGGAAAAACAATAAAATTGTGACATATCACAAAAAGATGTTTTAATATAATCCTCTTATTTCAGTTATCTAAATGCACAGACAGGGGAAAAAATCATAAATTTTTCATAAATTGGGCTCACTGAATC
Source organism: Penaeus chinensis (assembly GCF_019202785.1). Classification (NCBI taxonomy): domain Eukaryota; kingdom Metazoa; phylum Arthropoda; class Malacostraca; order Decapoda; family Penaeidae; genus Penaeus; species Penaeus chinensis. The sequence goes on from NC_061842.1 coordinate 7,185,211, forward strand.
AAGAATGACAAAAACACCTATTGTCAACACGACTCATTCTAGCCCAAGCACACTGAAATTGTTTGAGGATGAAGGGCTGGACCTGCTACATTTTTGGAGTACCCTCTTGTCTTTTTTTCCCAAAGTTACTTGCACATCAAGTAAGTCAAAATGCTCCTTCTGTTTTAGTCAGAAAAAATCTGAAGAATATTTAATAGTATACTAAAAGGTATACTTTGCTGATTATGATATGCTGACAGATCAAATAAATAATTTGAAAATATATATTGAAAAAAGGCCTATCTACAACATTTTAAATAAATGGTCATCGATCCTCTATTTTCCCGAGATAAAGACTCCCCACGCCTTCATCCTCATCAAACTAAGAACGGGCCCACCATTATTTACAAAAAATTATATAACACTAAATCATTCAGTTTTGGACAAATCTATAATGAGACCCATTTAGCCTCTTGTAATGATTTCAATAGTTAATGTCAATTATAAAACCCTTCATTTTCACTAAATTAAGAGAACATATTATACAATTTGAAAGTGTGCAGTTGAAGTTTGGATTACTTCATTATTAGGG